>NC_061771.1:29173321-29433321 GCF_022458985.1 Mugil cephalus
GGGAGATAGGTAGCTCAGACCCCCGACCAAAACAACTGTGTATTTTGTTGATTAGCAGCTAAAAGAATTAAGCTAATCTCTCTGTAGTTTAAAGTTAAGCGGTTGTGTCTTGAAGTGTCGTGGGCCTAACGGTGAAGGAAGGTGCCTGCTTGAAAACCCCAGTGATGTGCTGCATACTGCTGTAGGCTAGGCTAGTTAGCTAGTGTCTTCTTGTTGGTTGCTAGCTGGTAGCTGACGCCTAGCCTGCTGATCGGTTTTCAGTTGGACTGGGCTTCTAAATGTGTTTTGGCACAAGGGATTGTAACATCTACCTGTGCAGTAATGAATCCTTATTTTTTTATATCATAGATTAATATCAAAGGCTTCAAAACTCTGAATTACCCATGGAATTATGGTGAAAGTGGATTTCGTTTTCCCATCCATTTTCATGAGCTGGTCACTCAGAATTGTTTCCTGTCACCAGTTGCGCCCTGTCGCGTCAATTTGGAGTATTTCTTGCCTTCCTTAAATGTGTTTGAGAGCATTTCAGTCTCTTCCAAACAGCTGACGTTGAGACGTCTCTGCCACCTGAGGCCTTTTATAAGTGCTCTAGTCTGAGGCTGGTTACTCTAATGAACGTATCCTCAGCAGCAGATTCCACTCTTGGTCTTCCTTTCCTCATGAGGAGTTAATTTGAGGATACATTCCAAGTTCTTGAAAATATTCCAGACTGACCGACCTTCATGTCTTAAACGACAAACGGCAAACGGCCCTTTCTCTCTACTTGTGGAATATTTCTCGCCATGATGTGGATGAGAACGGCAGATCAATAGAGTTATTCACCGCAGAGAACAGACCACCAACCCTACCGGTGCACAACACAGCTGATGGTACTGAAAACCTCAAGAAGGCGAGAAAATTCCTCAGACTCTAATAAAAGTGATATTTCTGATATTTCTATCTTTGTCTGTGTTTCCATTGAAAGGTGTTTTGCAAATGAGCTGTAACTCTCATAAAGTCTCGTCTCGCGATATTCGATAATTCGCTTAAATTCTCGTGATGCAAGGCTTCACTTTGGGGAAGATGGACTTCAAACCAACTTGTCACATGACCCCCTGTGTCATCTCCAGTGTCACAACAGCTTAGGATAAGACAGATAAGGAGTTCATTAACTAGCAGTGATGCTCTGATGTTCTTACACTGTACGATCCTCTCACACATGCTTAACAAGCTGGTCACTAGCATGTACCTCTGCACACAAACCAATAGACTATCTACAAAAAAGGCCTGAAGACTTGGGACAAAAAAACAAACAAACAAAAAAAAAACACATCTGTAATGTCCTCAAAAATGACTGTTTAAGCTTCCATAGCTTTAAGTTTTTCAGATTTTTGTATATAAATGTCTCCATGGTCAGACAATGGCTTAAAACTTGCCGGACTATTTTATTTATTTATTGTGTCATTTTATCCTGACTGTGCAGTGCACTGTCGTTTGTATTTTATTCTTTAATTAAGGGCTGGGGATGAAAATTAGCAGCTCTGCTATAATCCAGCAGAGTTACGACACTATTCTTCTATATTGTTCTTCATCAATGTGCACCGTCCCTACTCCAAAAAAACAAAAAAAACAAATTCAAATTCAGAACCTGCATAAAAAAATTAAACAAAACATCAGCAGATTTTCATATAGGTCCATCCACACTCACTCGACAAATTATTAAGTACACTAATGAAAACTGATATTTTTTGTAATCATGTCCCACTTCAAAGCTGTTCTAAAGTTTAGTTTTACGTCAGAGAGGTGGGAATTTGAAGGGTGCAATCATTAAAATAAATAAAATAATGTTTAGAGCAAAATCAAAATCACTCCCAGACCCCACATAAAAGTGAGAGAAAGAAGTTTGTTGTACAAAAAGTGGAAAAAGGAAGAAAAAAATATATATTTCTGTAATTGGAGTTAAATCTTGGAATTGGAAAAACGTGCAGCTCATTTGTTGGATATTGACAAAATACAGATAAGTTGTGATTTTTTTTTTTTTAAAAGTATAATTTTACAAACGCTAAATGTCTTATGGTGCTTTAAATGACACACAAATTGCTATATATTATACCAACTTCATTAAAAACACATCTGGGTGCAGCGTGGGTGGAGCTGCCTTCAATTTTGATGTATGTCTAATGTAGAGCCATTCATATACATATATATACTGTATATATGTATGTAAAAAACTTAAATCTGCAAGCTGCTAATTGTCACAGGTTAAAGGTTAGTGATTTGCTGTCACTATGACAGAACACGCTGAGAACGTGGAGGCAGTTTCTTTAAATTCATTACATATGCAATCTTAATCAACGCTGTTTATTTTACTTTTTTTTTTTGACAACTGACGAAAAAATTAACAGCATTAGTTTGAGTCTCATTATGTCACTCTGAGCTGTTAAGATTGCGAATATAAATACTCCCAACTCCCATGCAGGGATAACTATTAGTATCGCTGTCATAACTGTTCCCCTCGGGGGGAGATAATTGTTTGGATTGAACAGACAGGTTGATCTTAGCCAGGGTGCGAGGTGATGATGCCTCGTCAAAACACTGCGCAATCAAACGCCGCGCACGCAGGTGGCGCGCGGCCTCCACGTCTCCGTGAAGAAACGCTCGGAGTGCGGGTGGGAGGAATCGGATTAAAGGAGGTGAGATGAACTAAGTCTTTGTTGTTTTGGGAAACACAGATTGGAGACGGTCATTAAAGACGAGGGGGATTCAACTGATGTCATCTCGTAATCAGACCCTGACTTTGATTTAATTCACCAGAGGACATTCGTCGCTGCTCTCATTCATTCACGTCGACGTGCACCGATCAGCCACAACATTAAAACCACCGACAGGAGACGTAAATGACATGATAACGTCTGGGAAACATCTTCTGGGAAACGTTTGGACCTGGAATTTATTTGTGCGGATGTTACTTGGTACCAGACCAGACCAGACCAGACAAGAGCAGAGCAGAGCAGCAGAGCAGAGCAGACCAGACCAGACCAGACCAGACCAGACCAGACAAGAGCAGAGCAGAGCAGAGCAGAGCAGACCAGACCAGACCAGATCAATCCAGACCAGACCAGACCAGACCAGACCAGACCAGACCAGACCAGAGCAGAGCAGAGCAGAGCAGAGCAGACCAGATCAATCCAGACCAGACCAGACCAGACCAGACCAATCAGACCTGATCAGATCAGATCAGATCAGATCAGATCAGATCAGACCAGATCAGACCAGACCAGACCAGACCAGACCAGACCAATCAGACCTGACCAGACCAGACCAGACCAGATCAGATCAGACCAGACCAGACCAGACCAGACCAATCAGACCTGACCAGACCAGATCAGATCAGATCAGATCAGATCAGATCAGATCAGACCAGATCAGATCAGATCAGACCAGACCAGACCAGGTACCCCCGCCCCATAGCAATGACACTTCTTGATAGAAGCCGTCATCCTCAGGCTTAAAGCATTATAGCCCAACACAACTGAAATGTTATCAAAAATGTTTTTCTTTATTATTGATTATTATGAGTGAACTTCTTTTGTTTTTGTCGTTGTTCATTTCCGTATCATGTCACTTATGAGGCTATTTATGTACAGCTTAGTTCGTCATCTCCGTGTGTGTGTGACTGCGTAAAATGTGCGTACGCAGCCTCGTAAGTGACACGACACGGAAATTAACAACAACAAAACACACGCAAAGGGATGCGGTAAAGATGACTTTTATTTAAGTTACAGTTTGCACATTTTCTATAAAAAAAAACAAAAAAACTAAAAGATATTTACGGCCTGTTGTCAAAACTTTCCCAGAAACTCTTCAAACTAGTTCAGTAGCATGATCCATTTCCACTATGTGGAGACGGTTGTAACTTTAGCTGAATTATTCTAACGTCTGTCTTTCTGAATGCGTGCGCCAAGACACAGACACGCTGAGCAAGTTTGGGCTAAAGTCATCAGACGTCAGCGAGTCCGTCTGCCTCTCTTCTTTTAAATAAGCTTCCTGCAACTTGTCTGCTTTCCCGAAACTGACCCCTCAGCCCTTGTTTTCTGTGTCTGTCCTCATCCCGCCCACAGCCGAGTTCTGTACTTGAACTACGCCCACGCTCATGTCTCCCGGCAAGTGGACAAACACGTTATTTCCCAAATCAGAAATCCATTTGCAACTTCTTGGAAAGTCTTCCCACACAGACACAGAAAGGTAAGAAGAGCTTGACCAGAGCAAACGCTCCTGTTTTTTTTTGTTTTTTTTCTAACCAAACATGCAACTCTGCAATCAGCCCCGGAGGATAAAACTGCACAAGCTTTAGCTTTAGGTCGCTCAGATGTCACCACTCAGTTCACTGAAAACCAGGTGCTTTAGTGAACACAGGAACACGGTGACTGGTTGTGCAATATCATAAAACAAAAAAAAAAAATTTTTTAAATAAAATATTTCGCCCAAATAAAATGCGCTCAACTGAAAACAGAAGTTTTCTAAGACGCTAGCTGCGTTTCGTATAAAATGTACGATTGCGCTTTTGTATGTGCTTCCATTGTTTGCGATGTCCCATAACTCAATTCATTCAAATGAACTGGTCACATGGGGAAATGCCAAAAATGTGTTTCCATTGCACCTTTGCGATAAATTTTCATATCCATGCGTCTGAAAAACCACATCATGGGAGATGTAACCATTTCCGTTACCAGCTTTTATTGCGATATTTGGGTTTGGCACATTTCTGGGGGGAAACGCAGCAAAAGGCGTTTTCAGTCTGACAATCTGAACTAAAACCATGTTTCAATTCACATTATAAATAAACTCTGAACTTCATAGTCCTAGAAACCTGATAATCGTACGATACTGGGGCCTGTTCCTGACTGCACATATGCAAAAGCCGTATGTGAATAATAAATGAAAAGCCCTTAAGACAACGAGCCAAAGAACACAAGTGGTTCTAGAGAAGAACGGTTAAAGAAGAACAAGATGAATGTTTAGGAACAAGTCAAAGTCCTGAACTTAATCCAGTAGAAATGTTGTAGCATCAGTTCATGAGAGGAAACCACCAACATCTCAGAACTGAAGTGGTTCTGTTCTGAGATGAGATGAGATCAAATTCCTCCAAGCTGCTGTCGACACTGATCAGCAGTTACCAGAAACATTTAGGAGCTCACAGCAGATACCGAAAACAAGGGTTCACTTAGTTTTACAACTTGCAAATATGAGTAAATGATTAATTTTCCCCAATAAATAAATACCTAAATTTGATAATTCTGTTTGACTGGGTTAACTTTATCAGATTTCAGGACTTTATGAAAAATCTGCTGATGTTTTGAGCCATTTTTATCCAGAAGCGTAACAACTTTTAACATGTAACTGGACATTCAGCGGATGACGAGCGAGCTCCTCCTCTCTAATACTCTAACATGTGTCAACTTCATCCTCAACATTTCTCCTCGTTAAGACCCAGTTTGCTGCTCAGGCAAAATGTGGTTAATCAATTTTCTCCCGAAACCTTTTCCCAGTGAAAACTGATCTCATAAGATGCTGTCTGCTTTTCACTGCGTTATTATTAGAGGAATGCTGTAAATGAGATTCAGATTACACAGAGATCTGCAGCTTTGTCCGACCCCCCCACCACGTAAAGGCTTCAGGGATTATGTTTCAGTGACACCTACACTGCATTGATACAGTGACAGGTAATCAGGTTACTTAAAAAAAATAAATAAATAAAATAAAATGAAATGCTGAGTTTTTCCTCACATCTCCTCCGCTGTCCTTAAGGCCCAGGATGTTTGGATGCTGGGACAGATGCGTCACAGCGTCCAGCGGCAGCTCCAGCCCCGTGTTGGCCGGCACGCTGTACAGGACCACCGGCACCGGGCTGCTGTCCGCCACCTGCAGGGGACAAACGTGGACATGACTCCTCGAGTGAAGCTCCACGCTCCACGCATCTTAGAGAAATACTCGCATCCTTCTATGTGAATAATCTGAGTTACCAGGGACAGAAGTGATCCTGTATATCCTGGGACCTAGATTAGAGGTTATTGCAACTCCCTGTATATTGGCTTGGATCAGACCTTTATCAACAACCTTCAGCTCTTTCAGAACAACATTTTTTATCTTCCCTTCATTCAAGGTTCAAGATCCAGTTATTCGATTAAAGAAATTTTGCAGAGAGCCCAACTTAAAGGCACAACCTATGCAAACATTTAAATAACTAGAATAGAAAAACCACCCTTGACCTAAAACTAAAAGTAAAAATATGTACAAGAAAATGTAACCAGTTGCTGCACGTTCATGTCCGTCCTACAGCTTCTTCAAGGAGTTATTTCAGTATTAAAAAGAGTTGTTTTCAGGTTAAACCGAGGTCTAGCATAAGGGTTAAGTGCTGCAGTATTTGTGATTAAGTAGAAATGTGCACGGGACTCTGTGTGTTTTTCCTCTCGGCCGACCTTTGTGAAGTGGCGGATGAGAGCGCGGCCGTCCATCTTGCCCTTGTAGAAGCAGGGAGTGACCACGAGGACGGCGTCCGCTCCGGCTGCCGCCATCTTCTCTGTGAGATGAACCGTGGCTCTGGTGGCTGGACAGAAAAATAAAAAATAAAAAAATAATCCCTTTGAATTTGCTTAATTTTTTGCTTGAGTAGAGTTTTTTTTTTTCTTTTTTAACCCTTCAGTTTTCACATAATGCATTTGTGCACACACGTTCAAGGCCTCTGCATATTCCTTCTCTCAGTTAAAAAACTAAATACACAATCTGTGCCTTCATCCTTTTACACAGAGAGAATGAAGAGCTTAAAGTACTTACATACCAGTGACAAAAAACCCAACGCTGGAAACAACCCTGGATTTAATATGTTCCTCTTTTATCCTTTTTTATTTCTTTTTAATGGAAGGAAGAAACGTTGACCTGAGACTGTGAATATAATAAATACGTCCATGTCCCTGGACCGTTTAATTTATTTAATACATACATAATTCAGGCTGTATAAGATAGATACAAGTCAATTTAAACTTTAAGCCTCACACTTTAAGTACACTTTTTTTATGTGTGTTCCTCTTACGAGAGCAGAATCTGATTAAAGTAGCGAGTAAAGTAGCAGGAGAACTGAAATATGTATTGTTTGAAATGGATTCACCCTGTAACCCTGTTAACTGCAGATTCCTACTAACGGTTCACATTAGAAAAATGAAAAGCATCAATATTTACACAACATGAAACTGAGCCAAATATAAAAATCAGGAAATCGAGAGGGTATGCATTGACTTCTGCTTGGGGCCAAGAACACAGTGAAATGTATCAGTAAATACAACGAGACCGGGGAAAAACTAATGGATTATCAGAGCAAATTAAAGACAACTGGACTCCATACGAACTAGTGTAGATTTGGTAAAGTGGATTAGCGTCAGCATTTCCAGCTGTTTCTTCGTAATGCAGTGATCCATTTACTTCTCTGTTCTTTGGGAGATATCTGTAAAAAATATATCTCTGACTGCTTTTCTGATCTGTTGGTTCAGTCAATCAAACAACAGTTCTCTTTTTTTTTGTTTGTTTGTTTGTTTGTTTAAATTCATTTCACAATTTAGATGCTATTAAAGCCTGTGATTCAAACTAATGCTGCTAATCTCCATGTTCAATCGTCACTTTTTACCACACAGTGGCCGTAACCATGGAGACTTCCACTTGTTGTGACGTCACGTGCCTACCGGCTAGAATAGAATAGAATAGAATAGAATAGAATAGAATAGAATAGAATAGAAAAATACTTTATTTATCCCCTGGGGGAAATTCGAGTGTCCAGTAGCTTGTGTAATGTAGCTAGACATGTTACATGTCAAATTTTAAGTTAGTACAGATAAACTTTTCTAGAAATATGCAATTAAATTAAATTAAATTAAATTAAATTAAGCACAACAGGTTTGGTGTTTGAACTTGATGGTATGATAAGCAACTACATGTCAGTCCAAACAGGGTTTTTATTGTTTTTATCATCATCAGCATCATCTTTGAGCAGAACGTGTAATCCCAACGTCCTCAAACGGGTACTTGCTGAGAATTTGTTAAGATTTCTGTGTCATATCAAACCAGAGATATTAATGAGCATAAATAGATGTGTTACATGTTTTTATGTTACAACCATAAAAGACTTCACTCAAATGTCTGCTATCATCATGCTGACCCTTTGCTACCACTAGACGGCAGATAAAGGCGTCCACTTATGGGGACGACGGGTCTAAATGAAGCAGAATAAGCTACCACAAACCTAAAACCTGTCCCCATATGAGGACGCAGGGTCTCAGGACAGACTGATGCTCGGCTCCAGGGGATTTATTCCTGAGCTGAAACACTGTAGGAATATCTGAAAGCTTGTGAGACACGTTGCTCTCTGCATCAGTTCAGTAAGTGTAATTTTGTTTACATGGCGCTTTTCTCAGCTAAAAAGTGCTTCACAATAAAAACAGTATTAAGACTAAATGTTAACATGATAAAATTAAATCATAAGTAAGACAAATTTAATTGAATAGCCCTGTTTTAAATTCTAGTTTGTAAAAAAAGAGTTTAGAGACTCTGCACCTACATTCACAGCCTGATCCGGCCATCAGCAGTTTCTCCGCGGGCAGTGACCTCCTGACCGTCCTCACCACCTCCACCCGCTCCTCCTCCGTCAGGTACGGATACTCGCCGTTGGAGCCCTGGACGACCAGACCTAAAAGACACGAAAACACACAGAGAAAACAGAAAACTTCACTTCAACTTTCTTCATTTTGACCTTGTATGTTACTGTGCATCTAGACCTGTTGACCTGTCATCATTAAACGTCGCTGTAATCTCAGAACCGTCATCTCCAATAGGCGTCGAATAAAGGGAACTGGAGTCATAGTTGCCTTTATTCAACAACTTCACAGACGTCATCTGTCCTCAACAACACTGTCTGTTGGAACAAAACCCTCATCCCAACAATAATGGGACTATAAAAAGTAATAATAGGACCAGTTAAGGTAATAATAGATGACTTTATAGCAGTGATTACAGCAGTAGTAGCTGTAAATAATAATAATAATAAAAAATTGGAATGATAATTTATATAACTCAAATATCTTTCATATCTGTATCGACTGTAATTTGTCTCTATGTGATGAAGCTACTGGACACAAAATAAAAAAATAAATCAATAAAAATCTGTCTTATTAATCTATGTGGTTATATTGATATGCACCTTATTTTTATTTATTCATTTTTTATTATGTTTATTAACCATAATACATCTACCATATAAATATGTAATCCCTGTAATTCCTCTTTACATTTGCACTTTATTCACTATTTACTCGTACAGTCATGTTTACATCCTTTGTGTGTGTGTGTGTGTGTGTGTGTGTGTGTGTGTGTACTATATTTTGGTTCTTAAAAGTGTCTTGTACTTGAATGTAATGCTGCTGCTCACTTGGGCTTTAAGTTGCTCCCTGGGGAAAAAATTAAGTTTTCTAAATGTGAATCTTGTGTTATTGCAGATTAAATGAAAGTAAGAACCGAACATGGCGGCGGCAACAGTGTAAATGCTACAAGTTGTGGCAGCACTAGTGAAACACTGCAGTATAATTAGACACTGTTGCACATAAGGTTCAGATAATTGTGTTTTCAGACACATTCCTCTGTTCATATCAGTTAAATGTTTGGAGGCGATGGATCAATTAAGTTTTGAGGAGATATAAACTTTATCTCTCAAGGTTAAATCACATTGTCAGTATCATTTCATAAGGTACAAACAAAACAAAACAAAAAAACATTTAACTCCAGCGTTATGGGCAACAGTGTACATGTAATAGCAACAAACGAACACCAGATGGAGACAAAACACCAACAGGTGTAGAGTTTGCGCTTTTCCTCCGTACTGAACTTTGTCCCGTGGGTCTGCTCCCTAAGCAAACATTGACAGAAACAAATGGATCATTTTGCAAGAAGGTGCACAATTTAGAAACGCTCAAATTCCCCTTATGTTCCACACAACTTGTGCAAACTACTAAATGTGTATAAATGCGTGCAAACTACTAAAGGTTCCTCTGTCTCCTTGTGCGTAATGTCTGTCGATAACACGTGCACCACGGATTTTAAGAACCCTCCTAAAGATTTAGAAAACACTTGTCATGCAGAATGTACAGTTTTGCTCCTTAATTGCAGTCACGTCCCTGGGGCCTGACCTTTAAAGGGGATCTTGGCGTATTTCTGCAGGTTTTCCTCCAGTTTCTTGTAGTCCACCTCCTCCTTGGCGGTGAACGGGGTGGCAATGGGCGGATAGATCCCGCTGAGGTCGAGCCTGGCAGCGGCCGTGCGGCTTTGGTGTCGCGTCCATGCTCTCGGGTGACCCGCGGCGGCGCGCAGGGAGCTCAGACCTCTCCAAGCCCGGACGCAGTGCATTGTGGAGCGGACTGAGGGGAGCGAGCTGTTCGCTGGGAGTCTGTGCAGCTGCGGCCACCGAGGGCAGTTAATCACTAACCCGCTTCTTC
Source organism: Mugil cephalus (assembly GCF_022458985.1). Classification (NCBI taxonomy): domain Eukaryota; kingdom Metazoa; phylum Chordata; class Actinopteri; order Mugiliformes; family Mugilidae; genus Mugil; species Mugil cephalus. Next base: position 29,183,833 of record NC_061771.1, read on the forward strand.
AAATATTGACCCCAATTTGTGTTTTAACTTTGAAGCTGTCACCCGAAACAACTCGGTTTATTCGGGACTGGCAGTTGGGAAACGTTTAATTCTGCGCAACCTCCGCTTCTTATTGTTTTTACACCACTACCAGCATAAGTGAAACTCGCGTTCATCTGCCACCTCTTAAAATCGCCAATCAGGAACTTTTAAACCTTTCTTCTAACCCTCCAACCATGCGATATATTCCCCCCGGATGTCAAACCCAGAGCTCCGCCCACGGATGGACAAGGGCTCGACAACAAAAAGCATGTTTCGGGACTAATGCAGACTACTGTTTACATAACTGATAGAGAGTTTATATGTGTTTATATGTCATGGTTGATGGACCAATGAATTCTGAATTCTACCAGTGAACTTTAAAAGAAAATGTCAGGACATGAGTCCGCGAGCTGAATGTGAAGAGAAACTGGGTCACAAGTGGTTTTATGGTTAAAGAAGAACAAGATGAATGTTTAGGAACAAGTCAAAGTCCTGAACTTAATCCAATAGAAATGTTGTAGCGTCAGTTGATGAGAGGAAACCACCAACATCTGAGAACTGAAGTGGTTCTGTTCTGAGGAATGAGATTAAACTCCTCCAAGCTGCTGTCGACACTGATCAGCAGTTACCAGAAACATTCAGGAGCTCACAGCAGATACCGGAAACAAGATCCATTTAATTTACACCTCACAGATATGAACAAATAATTTATTTTCTTGAATAAACAAATGCACAAGTACAATATTTATGGCTGTGATCAGTGTATGAAGACCAACAGTCCCAGAGTTAGTTATAGAGGGAATTATATTCCCTTATTCCATTTTATTCCACTCCCAGTTATCTTATTTATTTATTTATTTATGTTCACATTGACTTTTTTTTTTAACATTTTGCACCAAACTCTCAGATAATATTAAGACAAATTAAGGATTGAAGCTACAGTGAAACATCCAAAATACGAGGGGAATACAGACAAGATTATTACACTGATGAGCTGACTGTCGCCTTGAAAAAACAGCAATTAAATTGACTAGAAATGACTATTTATTAGATGAATTAATATTATTATAATATGACATCAGTATCATTTAAAGGTGAATCAATTCTGAGCAAAACAAAGTTATTGGATGTGCTGGTTCTCCTTCTTATCCTCTGGTAAACCGCGACACTTCTGCCGCCATGTGGAGAAATAGTTTAATTGCATCAGTTTAAAATCACATTAGTCCGTTTAGCAGCAGGTGTTTTGACTGACAGCACATTAATAGTCTCAGTCAGCAACTGTACTAATTAATTAAAAATAATAATTTATACAACTGCCATAAGGAGGAATTCTTTCACAGAAAAATCTGAAAAAAAAACGCTTCTCTCACACACATATGAATGTACAGATTAAAAATCTAAACGAAAAAACAGTTACATCATAGATGAAAAAATCTTTTTCTAGACCACTTTTCTAATCAACACGACAAAAAGCTTCACAGCAATATGAAAATCTGCAATGTAAACAAAAAAAAGGCACATAAAATAATAAATCTGATAAAAAGGAGTTAAATTTAAAATTAAATTTAAATAAAAAAATAATAAAACACTTGGAACTCAAGTAAAAGCTGGAGAGGTTTCTCAGATAAGATTGTGTTTCAGTTTACACAGTCACTGGTTTTTAAGCAGAGATTTAAAAGAGATCACATTTTTCTTCAGGCAGATCCTTCCACAGCTGCAAACAGGTGGACCCCTGGGACAGACGGGAGACCTTAAAAAATAATGGACGTCATAGTGATCTGTTCCCTTCTCCTTCTCCTGGATCTGGTTCAAACCTGGCAGCTGAATTTTGGACCGTCTGCTACAATAATCCAGATGCAGCTGAATAAAAGCATGTGAAACAGTCTCTGTACAAGTACAGCACAGAGTCATGTCGTATGCAGAAGTTCTCAGATGTTGCTGCAATAGTGGGATGAAACGGGGATGGACAGAAGGAGGAGGACAAGACTCTGGTGAACTTTGTCTCATGATGCAGAGAGAACCACCGTCTGATCAGTACAGCGAGAACCAAAGAGAGGGTGGTGGGTTTTCTGGAGGTCCAGGCCCCACCTGAAGCCAGGAGCCATCAACAGGGAGTGTGTAGAGGTGGACGGTAAAACTCTACAAGAGACAACTGGACTGTGGTCACGGAATTTTCCATCTGGATAAATGAAAAACAGAGAGAGAAAGAGATGGATTCTGGAAATGTTCCTCAGATTGTAAAATCTAGTTTTGGGCTGTTTTAGTAATATGGAACTCAAAAGAATATTTCTTTCCATTTAAAAAAAAAAAAAAAAAAAAAAAAAAAATGAAATGTATCAGTTTAATGTGTCATTTTACTCTGAAATGACCAAATATAAGAAGTTAAATAAGAATCGTGGAATCAGTATATAACCCAGTTTTGTTGAAGAAGTGAGAAATGTGTGTCACCTGCTTGTAGGGGGCTTTGCTTCCACTCTTCTGTCCAGTTCATCTCAAACCAGCTCCTAGAGACTGGGCCACAGTCCACTCCATGTTTCAAGCTTTGCACCTCGTTTTTATCCTGAGGTAGGTCTGGTTTAGCTTGGACTAAAGTTTTGGATCATGATCTTTCTGTAGGATGGAGCCCTGACCAACTTCACTGGAGGATACTGCTGCTGTTCTACAACGTTTGTCTGGTGGTGAATATCTGTGAGCTTCTCATCCCTCACACCACCACCAGAACCCTTTATGAGCTCTGACTCCGTTTAAGACCCGTCTTCATTCCTCAGCTTTCAGTAGCATTTGTTCTGTTTCTATTTTCTCATGGGGTCACCCTGGGCGTTACTAGCTTTTCATTTCTCGATACATTGACGTTGATCTGTATTTTACACGTTTTATAGGACATGTTGAATGTGAAGCACTGTAGTGCAAATGCTCTTTGCTTTTAAGATGCTATATGAATGAAATCCAGATTGATTGAAACGACCGCGTTTACACTCTAAAGACATTAACCCTCATGTACAAGGTTTCTTTTTCCTCTTAACTTCCACTGTGTAGCAGCAAAGCTTGTGTAATGGGTAAATGGTGCGATTTTCCAAATCTGAACCCTCCTGATCAGGGGAAATCACCAGCACTGTACAATGTATTGTTATTTAGTGTCATTTCTGTGCATTTAAGAAATGTAGTTATAATGGGAGTCAATGGGGCAAAAACAGCCACGAACAGTAAAATCTGGCTACAAATCTTTCACATATCCAAGACTGTGATAAGTTTAAAAAAAGAAAACTCCTGTTTTTCACATTGAACATAGGTCATTGTGTGTGTATTTTCCCCATATTTTTAATATTTAGTAGTTTTGATTTAAGTAAAAAACAACTATCTTATATATTTTTAGAGTCAAAGTTAGCCACTGTTTTCAGGCATGAACTGTACAAAAAGAACCTTTTTTTTTTTGAACGGTACACAATTGTTAAACTAAAATTTGACTCGTGGCCTCATCCACTACAGCTGTGACACTGCTCATCTAGACAGATGTCCCAGGGTGGCGCGGTGCTGCAGCGGTTAGCATCGACCCCTCACAGCTCCGCTTCTCTGGCTGCGGCCTTTAGTTTGCAGGCTGCTCCCTGTGCACGTGCTTCTTTTTCCTCCAGCTGCTCCGTCTTTCATCACGAGACTCATCTCACTCCGTAATTAAGCGAGTCGGCCCCACGATGATAGACTGGCGACCTGTGCAGGAGGCCTCGTACCCAGGGACAGCTCCAGGCTGCAGGCTCCAGCAGGAGAACAACCTGCTTTGAACCAGCTGACAAACCACAGATCTACAAAAACATAACTTTTCCTTTTTTGGAATAATTTTACTGACCTATGACAATGATTTTTGCGTGTAAACTTTGTGCAGAATAGTTGTATTTTCACCTGGGAACCTTCAGATGTATTATAAGTAAACCTTACAGGATACACCTTTAATTTCAGGTACACTGCTCATCTTGGTTTTATGGCCTGTATCATAGTTGTGTGTTATTTCCCCTTATTCTCTGTGTTTTCTCTCATGTCTCTTGTCTTTATTCTGCCTATTAATGAGTCTCTGGGGTCTTTTTTCAATCCAATCAACCTTCACACCTGCGGCCTGTCCTCAGAACATCTACTCTGATCTTTGGGTGCATCTGTCTTTCCATCTTTCGCATTGTTTTTTTTTTCTTTATGTCTTCCCAGTCATGACAACCATCTTCTTCAGCCCCATCTCAACCTGACAGTTTTAAAATAATATCACTTTTTACCACTGTTCCTCTGCCTCTGGGTCTGTTTTGCGTTGCCTTGTGACAGTCTGATGTTAAATGTGGGGGAATCATGTTATTAGACCAAATGATTTTTAGCTGCAATAACACACAAAACTCTGAATGAGACATTTAAGTTTTGACCTGGTTACCACTAACAGGAAATGTTGTGGAACTGCTCTTGTCATCGCGATGATTCAGACTGAACATTAAATACTTATATCCTTTAGTTGGTTTTGCTAAACGATTTAAAAGTCCCCTAACTGGCCACTTAATGGCTTCCCCTCATCGGTGAAATCTACACTCCCGATAGCTGGTGATTTGATTAAGGAAAGTGCAGCGTGTGATCACAAAAAAACTGTAACTAGATACCGACACGAGACCAGCTCGCTTTAAAAGGAGCAGCGAACTGAAGTTTAGTTAAGATGAACACACGGAGACTCAGTGAAGCTTCCGGGGAAATTACTGTTACTAGGCTTCGTTTGTGGGAGTTTCTGTTGTTATGTACACTTATCAGCCAAAACATTATGACCAGTCGAAGGGAGTAACATCTTGTGACAACACCGTGTTCTGTTAGGAAACCTTTGGACCTGGCATTCATTCATGTGGATGTTACTTAGACCTGTAGCACCCACCTAGACCAGACCTGGACACACAATATTAGATGGTCATAATTATATGCCTGATCAGCATGTGTCTACGGGTTCTCTTTTATATCAGGTTATGTGAATACACCGGTGCTATACTTTAATTAAACAGCGTTTCAGCAGCGAAAAGAAAATAAGCGCAACTGAGCCCTAACGATTACACCAACAAACAATGTAAACATGGATCGCAGCGGTGTGGCGGCTATTATTGGAAAGTTACGTCATGGTGCTGCACAAGAACACGGTGATCGCGGAGCTGATGGTCCCTCCTTCCACCACATGGACCGGAACCACGCAGCAGCAGCAGCAGCAGCAGCACCACGTGACCCGGGAGCCCTGGACCGACCGAGCGCCTCACACCGCATCATGGCTGCGGAGGATGCGGCTGCGCGGCGCCGAGCGGGAGCTCTCCTCTCCCCCGGGGCTCCGCTCTCTCCCTCCCGCATGCTGCTGTTCTGCCTCGGCGCCTGCTCGCTGCTCCCCGCCCCGGGGCTCGGCTTGCTCGGCTTTCGGCCGGAGGAGACCGGGGCGGAGCTGTCCGTGGCGGACGGGGTGCTGAAAGCCACCGAGGGAACTCGCTTCATGCTGCGGGTTTACTACTCCACCTCCCCGCAGAGGCTCAACCGCACCGCGGGCACCCGTGCCAACAATGCCGCGCCCTGGATCGCCTTCATCGAGGAGCCGACTCCCGGGCGAGAGGGACAAGTTCACCCCAAGCGGAATATGTGCATGGACAAAACCGCCAGGACGTCCGACATCGAGGTTTTGGGCTCTTTCAAGTCCGCTTCCAGTCAGAACTCGGTGCTGGTCGAGCTGCTGGCTAAAGACCTGCGCAGGGGGGAGAAGATCAAATACTACTCCATGTGCGCCTTCGACGGATCTAAGTGGGAACACTACCGAACGAGGGATTTCTGGGTGGCCGTGAGCGAGCGCTCCGCTGTGCCGGAGCTCTGGCTGCAAGTGCTGGTCTCGGTCCTCCTGCTCGGGCTGTCAGCTCTGTTCAGCGGGCTGAACTTGAGCCTGCTGGCGCTGGATCCGGTGGAGCTCCAGGTCATCCAAAACAGCGGCACGGACGCGGAGCAGAATTACGCGCGGAAAATCGAGTCCGTGCGCCGGCACGGCAACTACGTTCTGTGCACTTTACTGTTGGGGAACGCGATCATCAACGCCTCGCTGGCCGTGTGGATGTGCCAGATCCTGGGCATGACCTGGCTCTCCACGGTCATCTGCGCCTTCGGCATCTTCTTCATTGGGGAGATCCTCCCACACTCGGTGGCATCTCGCCACGGCCTGGCCATCGCTTCCAAAACCATCTGGGTGACGCGGCTGCTGATGGTGCTCTCCTTCCCCATCTCCTACCCCATCAGCAAACTGCTGGACCTCATCCTCAACCAGGAGATCTCCAACTTCTACACCAGAGAGAAACTCCTGGAGATGCTGCGAGTCACCGACCCGTACCACGACCTGGTCAAGGAGGAGCTCAACATCATCCAAGGGGCGCTGGAGCTGCGCACCAAAACCGTGGAGGACGTCCTGACGCCGCTCACCGACTGCTTCATGCTGGCCTCGGACGCGGTGCTGGACTTCAACACCATGTCGGAGATCATGCAGAGCGGATACACGAGGATACCGGTGTTCGAGAACGAGAGGTCCAACATCGTGGACATCCTGTTCGTCAAGGACCTGGCGTTCGTGGACCCGGACGACTGCACCTCCCTGAAGACCATCACCCAGTTCTATAAGCACCCGCTGCACTGCGTCTTCCACGACACCAAGCTGGACGCGATGCTGGAGGAGTTCAAGAAAGGTGAGGGGAGTTTGTGGCCTGATGATTTCAGCGGGCGACATTTGGGGCAGCCTCGGGATAAAGTTGTCAATAGTGTGAACAATGGCCGTTAACATTCAAACAATACAAATATGAGATAGTTTTATAGAGATAGTTTATTAAGAAGAACCTAAGTCGTGCACTTATAGAGTTGTGAGACTTGAAAAAATAACTTCCTCATCAAAAGCGAGGAAGCTGTAAAGCTGTATCAGCTGTAAAGTTCAGAGCGTGAACACGTGCAGGGATTCAGTATCCCGCTGAAGGTTACTGAAGCCACTCAGAGAAACCTGCATCCCACTGGTTACCATGGCGACGTGTAGTTTTCAGGTACCTGCATGAAGATGTGAAGATGCAGGACACATGTAAATCTATTGCTTTGTTTGTTGGTGGCATCGTGACAACTCCAGTAATGAGAGTAACGACACTACGTCAAAGCGCACATGCAGCATCTAAACTTGACACGAGGACAAGACAACATGGATGATGCATGTTGAATGATGAACGGATAGAGCTCAAACTCTTCGTTGTTTAGAGTCACTGTTTCAGGGATGAATGAAAACTGTCAGTAGGCTAATTATAGTAATTACAGGAGAGTCAGTTGGTGCAAAGACTGAATGTGAGTGTAGAAACAGATAAATATGAGCCATGACCACAAGACCAGAGATGAGATGCAAAAGTTCAGGTAAAATATTCAGATTTCAGGTAAGAACAGTTGAGAGATTTATATTAATGGCGTGAACTAAAACAATATTAGGATCTGCCGTGATTTACTCCCACAGAGCAAACACAGAAACCTTTCTAACCTAAATAGATTGGTCATCCTGCTGGGAATTCGTCGTTGCTATGGGGTGGGGGGGTGTCTGCTCTGGTCTGGGTGGGTGCTACATGTCTAAGGAACATCCACATGAATGAATGCCAGGTCCAAGAGTTTCCCAGCAGAACATTTTATTGATTTAATTGTCACCAGATGGTTTAAACATTATCACTTCACCTGTCAGTGGTCATAATGTTGTGGCTGATCGGTGTGTTTATATTAATATGCAGTCTGGGCTAAAAATCTTCACGCTTCAGACACTTCATCCACGTCTCTGCAGCCTGAAGTTGCTCAGACTCAGATTCTCTCCTGCACCAATAAAACACTGAGACCTGGCGCTGCTGCAGCGGAGGAGTCATCTCTGTGTATGCGCGCACTCAGCGCTTCATTCCTGCTTTATTATAGCGTCTGAAATGGGTGGGGTGGGCATCGGCCAATCACAGACAGACCTCCCTAGACATCCGCATACTCAGCACTTTTTTTTTCCTGCTGTGTTTGTGGTGAGGACAGGAAGAGAAGGAGGTAAACAAGAGGACACCTTGGCCGAGGCCCTCTCAGTTAACAGGAGACTCAGTTGTTTTTTTGTAAAGTTTCTCTTACTTTGCAGCAACTCTAATAATAAACACATTTCTTGACGTTATTTGAGTCTATTGCTAATTGAAACAAACGACTGTTTGCATGGAGGACGTTTCCGTGAGGATGAACTCAAGCATGATCCGTGTGCCACAGAGGGATCAGGATAATATGAGGAGGATTATAAGCAAAGGCTTTCCCGTCTTCACTTCCTTCGCCCCCGCTGCCTCTGTCTTTCTCTGTTCGTGGCGAGTTTTCCGGCACTGCGGCAGCTTTAAAAAAAAAAAATAAAAATATGCAGCCCCTCTCGTTAATCTCAATGATAGTCCCGCAGTAGCTGATGCTCCAGCTTTACGGTGTCTAAATATGTCAAAATGTGTTTGACACGTGCTGTTTTTCATCACCAGTGCGTCGCTATAATGGACGTTTGGCTCCTGCACAACAACAACAACAGTTTTGTGTGTTCTTTTGACATTTAAATAATTAAAGTGACGTTAAAGCGCAGTGGAGGCTGAAATCAAGCCATCTCTGGAGCTGGTTGTCTCAGTCCGGGCTGCACATTAGTTAACTTTGGGATGTGTGGCGCAGCTAAGCCAATTAAGATTCATTTCATTTCTCAGCCTTAACTACGGTGGCCCTGGAGGTCAAAACACGACAACATTTCACATAATGGAAGTGTCAGGGACAACACTTCTGGTTTCTGATTGGACAGAACCGTGCTGCGATATAAGCTGATGTGATTTGTTGTTTCGCTGCCGGTCAAGAAATGACGGTGTTCATTTCCTGTTTACTCAGCTGTGTCCGTGCACGAGGTTTAAACCGCGTCGGAAAGAATGGAGAATAGAGGAGTATCTTTACTGATTACTTGATTTTAAAAGTAACTAGGTTAGATTACAAGTTACTTTATGAGTTACACTCAGCAGCTGCCGACAACTGCCAATATATACTTTACTGGAACTGAATTTTATCAAACTTGTCTTAAAACTAACCTTATTAATGTTTTTGTTGCTGCGTGGATGTGATGTGACGTCACAGCGAGCGGGCGTCACCATGGTTACGGCCACCGAGTGGCAACAAGTGACAGTTGAACAAAATTAGCAGCATTAGTTTGATTCATAGGCTTTAATAGCGTCTAAATTGTAAAATTAATTTTAAAAAAGGCGAAGAGCTGTTGTGCGATTGACTGAACCAACAGATTTGAAAAGCAGTCAGAGATATATTTTATATTTTTACAGATATGTGCCAAAGAAAAGAGAAGTAAATGTATCGCTGCATTATAAAGAAACAACTTGAATCCAGACACAGAAACCTGGTGTTTTGGTTCACATTTAGTGTCAGGTTATATTAATTTATGCTGTATTTTTTGATGAAGTCAAACCTTAAGTTACTTCTTAAGTTACGTTCTGGAGGGCTGTCAGATAAGTTTGTGGATGTTGTTGTTGTTTTGGCGTAATGTTAGTTACAGCCGACAGTAACTTGTTTGGCTAATGTCACTTCTCAGTAAAGCTCTTAGCGTTAGCATCTTTTATTTAGCCACATTTAACGTAACTGAAATGACCTAAAACTAAATTAAACTAACTGAAACTGAGGCTAATCCGCTTTTCCAAATCCACACTAGTTCATATGGATCATTGTCGCGTGCAATCCACATTTTTCACTGATACATTTCACCATGTATCAGTAAATACAACAGGAAAGCAAAAATATATCTTTTCACTCAGGGAAAAATAGTAAAGCGCAGTGACTTGGATACGTAACTTTAATCTGGTTTGGAAACAGTCAGATTACTCGTAAATTTTTGCAAAATGTCGTTGTGTTTTGACCTTCAGGGCCACCGTACTCAACACTGACCATCATCAGAGTTAAGACATGAGTGTATTCTCCTCTGACAGCCTCTATGCAGCATTCACCCCTGCATCACCTTTCCACTGACATCACTTCTACCATTTTCTGCTCTGCCGGTTCTCTCTCCGCTTCACTTCCCTGCAAGTAGCCCGTTGCCTCTCTGTCGGCATTCATTGGTACACTCTCCTCCCCCGTCTCTGAAGTGGCCATCTTTGAGAGTGATTCTATCTAGATGGTGTATTTAAAAAGAAAACAATCAGAGACTGGCGTGTAGAAGAAGTCACAACCCCCGAGAGAAAGCCACATCCGAAACTCTGATGTGACCGCATTTTAAATACGGCGCAGACCTGTAGCCCAGAGCCTGCCGGTCTGGAGGGCGCGTAGAGGGGTTCTTTGGCCTGCATGCTAAGCAGTGTGTCTGGCACGAATGAGACCGGCCAAGTAACACCTTCCCCGCTGTGAACCACGGCAGCAGTAGTGTGCCGGTATGAGCTACGTCGAAACCAGTGCCAGGGCCAGTGTGGCTCCGACAGATGGGAAGCTAAAACTGTGACACATTCCCCCTGGCAGATAATCTCAGCATCGCCGCGAACTTAAAGAGATCTTTTATCGATGGAAGGGGCCGAGTCCCAGTTTAATTGGATTTGCTGAGCGAAGTCCTCTATTAAAAGGAATTGAATTATGCGTCAAATATAAAACGTGCAACCCATTAATCTTCATTATCTCCCTCTGCATCCTCTGCTCTCTCAGTGATGCGCTCATGTGCGGCCTCCAGGAGACTGTGCACAGCATAAAATATTCAGCGTGCTGTATTTCAGTCAGTCAGTCAGTCAGTCTGCCGGCCATCTGTTCTCTGTGTTCTCGCTACTTGTCCCATGTGTCGGCTCTTAGTTTGTGTGGTAGGGTTTTTTTTTTTGGATTGAAAAGAGTGCATGTAGTCATCCAGTTAAACCTACAGCACAGACTGGTTTCAGTTTACTTGCAGATTCACCGCAGCAAGAGGCTGACTGGGCTCAGTCGGACCCTCGTCGTCTTTTAATCTGGACGTGCGTTTGAAACAGCTGGTGCCAAAAGATATTTCTTGGAGGAATTAAAAGCTGAAGCATTCATTCATTCATTCATTCGTTCGGTCAACCCAGAACCGTCTTACTGAGAGTTTTAATTCTGAGGCACAGCTACGTCTAAATTTAAGGATTTAACTCTTTACTTCTGCACGGGTTAACCCTTTATAGGCCACTCATTGAAATGCATGAAAATTCAAAAGTTCATCCGTAGAAAGTTCTGGGTTCGTTGGGTCTCTTCCGTGTGGAGTTTGTGTTAGTCCTGAGATAGACTGGAGACCTGTCCTGGATCCTGCCTCACACCAAAAAAGAAAGAAAAACACCATCTGTCACTTTTTAATCGAATGAATTTGATGGATCAAAGTGGGCGTGACCGATCAAGTGGGCGTGACCGATCAAGTGGGCGTGACTGAGGAAGTGGGCGTGACTGAGGAAGTGGGCGTGACTGAGGAAGTGGGCGTCACCAACTTTCAAGGTGGGCGTGACTGAGGAAGTAGGCGTCAGCAACTTTCAAGGTGGGCGTAACCAACGTTGATTGGCTGTTGTGGCATTTCACTTTCCTTGGGGGTAGGAAGTCGGGGTCTGTGTGAGAATCTTTTTAAGATGAGTCAGCGGGGTCACGACCCCCCCCCCCCCCCCCCCCCCCCCCCATCCACACACACAGGCAGATACACACGCGCGCAGACCCCAGTCACACACATACACACACATACACACACACACACGCACACACACACACACACACACACACACAGACACACAGACATGTTTTTATGAAAGTCACGTGATGCCACCCGACCCCGCCCATGCTTCCGGCCAAGTGAAAAGCTAATGATAACTGAAGATCGTTGCAGTCCATTCTCCAGTCCGCGCCTGACTTGAAAAATAAAAATGAGCAAGAGAACTTACACATCCGGTATCATTAGTGAGACGCCTGTGAGCGTCATTCAGGAAGCCTTGCCAGGGATGGCGCCGAGAAAACTGATGGTGTTTAAGTGCAGATTCCAGCAGCCGCCAACGGGCCCTCTCCAGGAAGAGTGGCATTTGGAGACGGGTGAGAAATTTGGCTATTCTTTCAACTATCACACCGCTGAAGTCTGTATGTATCATCTCTATCCGGGACAAACCTTCAGTCCTGACACACCGAATGCCATAATCACTTCCAATGACTGGGGAGTACTGAACGGCTTGGTGGCCAGATGCATGAGAGGCGAGAGCATTCCATCTTGTGTCATGCTAAACGAAGAGGGAGAAGCCCATTTGAAGGAGGAGGAGGGGGATGCCTTTGAGTTCCATGAGGGAGAAGAAGAAATCAAAAAATTCATCAAGATAATATGGGAGACCAAATCTGACAGCTCCAGTAAATGGTTTTACCGAGTAAAATTGGAGATGCACGGGAAGAAAAGTCCAGGCGGCCACCTGGTGCTGGAGCGTTTCAGCTCTGAAAATGGGGTATTTCTCAGGTGCCTGAGTGTGCCGGTTGTTGAGTGGATGAAGATGCTGGATGAATCGGCCGATCGCATCACCGCTCTATTCCAAAACAGTCGCCTCTGGAAAGATGTGACGCTGGTGAGAAAAGACATTTCTCATCTGTTTTAGGACTACAAGGCCACTCCCCCCAACCCGCCCACTTCCCTGACCACAGCATAAATTTGAACACCCGAGCCCCAGGTCCGAAGAAGACACCAACTTCAACTTTGAGCATCATGTCTCTCGCCTTTGACTCAACTCCACCTCCGTCTCCTCTCGTAGAGGAAGAGGTGACTCTACCACCCACTCCTCCTTCATCTCCTTTCGTAGAGGAAGAGGAAGAGGAAGAGGAGACTCCACCACCCACTCCGCCTTCATCTCCTGGGTCAGGCGTAGAAGAAGAGGAGAGCTCTGCGGCGTGCCTCCCCAAGCCTACTACTGAAGACCAGCTGGATGCTGGGCTGCTGTCTTCCACCCTCCAAGAAAATATTAAAGCCGGGATCATCCATCTGCTGAACATTGTCCTGCAGGAGTTTCGTCGTGAGATCTGCTTCGGTTGTCAGGTAGACCACCCTAGCCAGACGAACCATGAGTGCCTCTTTGAGGTCCCCAGCTTCTTCTACAGGAGTCACTTTCACCGGCTGATGAGGAGACTCTGGACACCGAAGTTTATACCGGCCCTGCAGCAGCTGCTGACTAGCCTTCGTATCTCCGTTGATAAATCCAGAATTCAAGGTGCGGCTGAAGCCATGCTACATGACCTGAGGTCCTGTGAGAATATCTTTGAGACAATCGGTGAGCTGTACGATTCGCTGGTTGGAGAGGACATCATGAAAATAGCTCTACTTCGTATGGTCGCCGATACCTGGAGAGGAGCCTGAAAACCGCCAGAATAAATTTCTTATTTAGAACACATTTATCTTTAGATTACTTTTTTGAGTTTGTATGTGCATTTATCTACATCTTTGTCGTTGTTGTTTTTTTTGTTCTTTACCATGGGGAATTGTTTGAGAATAGTGTTCAGGGCTGTGAGGCTGAGGTACATCGTGTGGGAGCTATCTGCTATACTAGAGCAAGCTGTTGCCAACAAAGTGAACGATGATAAAAAATTTAAAATCAGCGGTAGCCCGAAACCTGACGAAGTTAAAAAATTAGAAATGTTTTTGGATTTAGTACGTGCTCGGGCTACAAATGTTGAATGGGAAGTGTTTGTGCAAAAGGCTGTAACATCATTCTTTGAAAGCTCTGTGATGGATACATTCTGTGGTATAATCAATGATGATGAAACTGTTGAAATGAATGTGTTTCACCTGTTGGCACTTTACGCTCTGATCGTCGATGCATTGTCCCATTACGTTCAAGATCGGCCGAGCGATGATATCTTACAAGTGCTGCAAACATTGCATGTTATTATACATCGGAAATTCACAGCCGCTGTTCTCATCCAAACCTGGAAAATGTTGAAATAATAATAATAATAATGATTTCATTTATGCCTTTTGTTAATAAACTATAAAGTCGAAAACAGTAAAGAGGTCTCGTCATTCTTTAACGTACGAGGGTGAAAGATGGAGAAAAAGGAAGAACGCCTGATGAAAAAGCTATATTATACACCTTCACATCCGGGAAGTTTTGGAGGGGTAGAACGGCTTCAGAGAGCTGTACAGGACGAAGGCGGGGCTAAAGTAAAAATTGATCGAGTAAAAGATTTTTTATCGAAGCAGGATGCCTACACTTTACACAAACCGGCCAGGATACATTTTGCTAGAAACAGAGTATTTGTATCACGGCCCCTGAACCAGTTTCAAGCGGATCTATGTGATATGCAAGCTTTAACAGAGTTCAATGATGGGTATAAGTATTTATTAACGGTCATCGATATTTTTTCAAAGAAGGCATACGCTAGAGCACTGAAGACAAAAACGGGAAGTGAAGTGAGCAGGGCTTTTGCCTCGGTGTTAAAGGAGAGCAAAGTGCCTGAAAAGTTACAGACGGACGCGGGTAAAGAATTCTATAACAAGACTTTTAATGCTCTGATGAAGAAGCACGGTATTACTCACTTCTCCACCGCTAGCGACCTCAAAGCTTGCGTCGTCGAGCGGTTCAACCGTACGCTAAAGACTAGAATGTGGCGATACTTTACGGCCAGAAACACGCGTCGATATGTAGATGTTTTGCAGGATCTGCTTAAAAGTTATAACGAGAGCTATCATACGAGTATAAAAATGAAACCGAACGACGTCACAGCTGAGAACTCTCCTGCGGTATTTCAAAACTTGTACGGTAAATTTCCTCTTCGTCACAAAAACACGTGGAAAATTAATTTAAAAGAGGGTGATGTAGTGAGGATTTCCAAGCTGAGGGGTGTGTTTGACAAAAAGTATGAGCAGAGTTACACGGACGAGCTTTTCACCGTATCAGAATGTATTCCCCGCCTTCCACCGGTGTACAAAATAAAAGATTATGATGGGGAACCTATCGACGGAACCTTTTATGAGGCCGAACTACAAAAAGTAACCGTCACCGAGGATAAACCGTACCAAGTGGAAGCCGTTCTGGATGAGCGCACTAGTCGTGGTAGAAAACAGGTTCTGGTGCGTTGGAAAAACTGGCCTGAGAAATTTAATAGCTGGGTAGCCGCAGGTCAGCTGATTGATGTATAAAGTCATTGCTCGTGACAGTCTCCGTATCACAAACAGTCATGGACGCGAGAACAGAAGAGGGTTTTTACGTGACTTTACCCTCTAACGCCAGTCTCAATGTGTTTACTGAAAACACTATAGCCAGCTACCGAGTGGATTTAGCACAACATCTCCACCTGGAGGGCCCATGGCAGGTGGCACTGACGGAAATTTCCTATCCACACACGTGGTATAATACTCCTAAAGACAACTCTTTCTTTCATTGGATTGACGCGTGGGAACATGGCGCCCCGGAGGCGACTGAAACCCGTTATCGAATTGGACGAGAAAAGATTTACCCTGCACGTCAAACGTTTTGAAAGCGGATATTATGATGACAAAGAGCAGATCATGAAACAGATAAACGCCTGTATGAGGGAAATTAGCAGCGATGTTACTCTACTATATCACGAGTGTAAACATAAGTTTCAGTGGCTAGGTAGCGGCCGTTATAGACTACGTTTTTTCCCTCCCATGGCCTATATGTTAGGATTAAAACCCGGTGAGTGGTTCACGAGCGGGTTACTCAGACAGTCTCCTCAGACCGCTGATATAAAAGCGGGGTTTTATCATATGTTCTGTTATAGCGACGTGGTTCAGCATCAGGCGGTGGGCGACGCTTATGCCCCGCTCTTAAGAACGGTTCAAATTGAGGGTAAATTTGGAGATGTTATTTCACACACCTTCAGCCCCGCCTATTACTTACCGGTAGCAAAAAGACATATTGAAAACATCAGCGTCGAGCTCAAGACCGATCAGAACCGGCCGGTAGATTTCAAGTTCGGGAAAGTGGTTGCGACGTTACATTTTAAACCGTGTAAAACAGTGAGCTGAAAATGATGGTGGTGGAGCCTCACCCTGATCTTTATCGATTTGTAAGTTATTATGAAGATCAAGTGGGAAGTGGCCTGCCAGGATTTCATGGAGCCCCCATGATGTACGGTAGGGGGCTGGGATCCATATTTTCAAAACTATTTAGGTTTGTGACGCCGATGGTTAAAAAAGGTTTTACCATTGCAAAACCTCATCTTCAAAACGCCGCTAAGAACATAGCATCTGACGTGGTCAGCAGGGTTGTTCGGCGCGTGAGAGGTTCAGAGGAAGAGAACCAAGAAGGATCAGGACTTATGCTTCTCGCTCGACGAGCCGGGAAGAGACCCCCGGGCGTCGCGTAGCAGCTCATAAAAAGCGCAAGTCAACCGCTAATAGTAATTCAGTGCAGAGAAGAAGGTCCAGAGGAAGGAAGGCCGAAGATATTTTCTCCTGAAAATGGCTCTATTACATCACAAATCACCAGAATGCAGCATGACGGAACTGGACTTATTTGCTGCTCCGGTGACGCAGATGTCTATCGAGCAGAGTCAGTATACAGAGATTTCCCCTTTATCGGCTCTCACGGACACCGGTCCCATAGAATTTTTCATCCCGGGAGATGGAGAGAAATATCTGGATCTAGCCAACACTCTGCTATTCCTGCGTCTACAAATTACTAACGAGGATGGGACAAACTTGGCACAGGACGCTCGTGTGGGCCTGATCAACTATCCCCTCAACACCATTTTCTCACAGGTCGACGTGACCCTGGGAGATAGATTAATCTCTCAGTCCAGCGCTACACACCCCTACAGAGCTTTGATAGAGCTTTTATTGAACTACAGTCATGAAACACTTGCTAGTCAGTGTTCAGCCGGTCTGTTTTATAAAGACACAGCCGGATTTATGGATTCAACCGTGGTGGCGGCTGACGGTCCGAATCGGGGTCTGGTTAAAAGAGCTCAGTTTAGTGCTGCCTCGAGCGAGTTTCACGTGATGGGCCCCCTGCACGGGGACATCTTCTTTAGCGAGAGACTTCTTTTGAACAGCGTCGACTTGCGGATTAAACTAACTCGGGCGAGTGACGCTTTCTGTCTGATGAGTCAGGCCAACGCCAACTTCCGCCTCAAAATACTGGGAGCTTCTCTGTTTATGAAAAAAGTAACCGTGTCCCCCGCAGTGCGATTAGGTCATTCAGCGGCTCTGATGAAAGGCAACGCCCTCTACCCCATGTCGAGAATTAATGTGAAAACCTATTCCATTCCTCAAAACTCCAGACTATGCAATCAGGAGAACCTGTTTCTGGGTGTCATGCCTAAATACGTTGTTCTGGGGATGGTGAACCATCACGCTTTCACGGGAAGAAGAGATCTCTCGCCTTTCAACTTTACTCACAATGACGTGGAGTACTTGGCTCTGTGTCATAACGGTCGACAAGTACCGGCCAAAGCTTTCCAGCCCCAATTTAACAACGGCATTTCCGTGAGAGAATATTATAACATGTTTACTGCCACTGGGAGACATTTGAAAGATTTACCTCTGACCATCGACCGCGAAGATTTCGAAAGAGGATATACTTTATTTGTTTTCAACCTGAGCCCCGACGAAGATGTGGCGGCTCTTTCCCCAGTATCCAGCGGGAGTTTGAGGCTGGAAATGAGATTTCGAGTCCCCTTACCTCACACTCTGACCCTGGTTGTCTACGCCTGCTACGACTCCATTCTGGAGATCAATTCAAAACGCCAGGTGCTGGTGGATTATTATTGAAACAATGAATTCTACTGAGCTGGAAACACTCCTGAGCGGACTACTGGGTAACGTATTCCGTGGTGTCTGGGCTTCGGATGAATTACCCTCCCTACAACCCTCGCTGCCCGCATACTATATCGTGAACACCCACCCTCGTCATCTGCCAGGAGAGCACTGGCTAGCGCTCACTGTGGAAAAACATGGAAAGGCCACATTCTTTGACTCTTTCGGACTCTGAATTTGAATATTATCCTACAAGCATCCTGCGTTTCCTGGAACGTCAACGTGGAATAAAACAGATCCTGCATCACAATCGTCAGCTCCAGCATGAATTATCGGATGTCTGTGGTCAGCACTGTGCATATTATTTGTGTCTGAGAGGAAGCGGCCTATCGTACGCCGACGTGCTATCTCACTATAAAGACGATCCTGTCCGCAACGATGCCATGGTATCTGAATTTGTTAAAAAATATCAAAAATGTCTAGCATACCCCTGCGGCGGGAATTCTAACCAGCTAGCCTGTTCTCTGCAAATGTTTAAAGATTGTTACCGTTTGTGAAAGGAAAAAGTCTGCAACGTTGAACGGATTCAATAAAGCTTTATTATTATTCAATGACTGATTTACAGAGTCTTTATTGTCGTACAATTATCGCAATCATTTATTTATTTTTTGGTGATCTTAAGGAGAGAAATCCGTCCACTCCATAGTCGGACGTTTTTTCTTTTTTCTCCCCCTCATTCGATGAACAGAGGGGGACTCTGCAACAGCAACAGCAGCAGCAGCGTGCGTCTGCAGGGGGCCAGAGTTTTTGAGTCTCCTGAACTGCTCACGGGCCTGGGGGTTAGTCACAGAGCTCTCGGGAATATTGAGCTCTGACAGAGTACTTAGAAATTCTATCCATCCTTCCGGTGGCTGATCATTCACTTTCTTATAGGAAGAGGTCAGATGTTTTACCAGATCAAGCATATGAGAGCCTCTCACGGCTTTACCCCTGTAGATAAATTCACCTCTCGGCGTCCAGCTACTGGGGCTCTTGGATAGTTTTTTCATCACATACTCTGCGTTTTTTCGACTGCGTGTCGGAAGACTTTTTAAAACATCTTCCTCCTCCCCACTTCCTGACCTTTCACCTCTGCGTTCTCTGCCTGATGTACCTCTTCTTGCGGTAGACTCAGAGTTATGGGTTGAAGTTCATTCTCCCCTTGTCTGCTGAGGCTGAGATAGCGTTGGAGCAAAGCGTTGTACTTTTTAATTTTTTCATAAGGATTTAAACCTCTCTCCTCTAATATCTCACGCATCTTTACATCCAAATCTTGCTGGGCTGTTTGCCTGATGGTGCTACCTGTAGCAGCCGTGGGTTGACTCAGGCGGTTTAACTGATGCGGGGACACCAAAAACATTTTCTGCGTCGTCTTCAGAGCCATGGGAGTAGGAGGGAGGATTATCGTCTAGCGAGTCCTCCTATTAATTCCCCGATAATAGGAATGGCCGCTGTAAGCAGAGGGAAAAGGAAGCCTCCTGTTTGTAACACCCTGCGTTTACTCTTCACGCTGGCTTTCTTATCGGCAATGAGTCTGATATTTTTCTTATATCTTTTTAACTTCTGATATTGTTGCGGTGAAAGGGGTATATTCCCCTTCAAAAGATTCAGCGCGATCTCACACAACGTCTGGAGAAGATCTGGGGAGCACCCCCTTAATATATCCTTCCGTCTCTTTGGTGTGGCCTTGGCCAGAACTTTAAGCAAGGGTGCGTTTCTTTTCAGACGAGCGCTGGTCATGATTCTTTCTGAATGTACACAACAGGCCACTCATAGGGTAGTAGCCCCGTTCTCAGTCTGAACCTGTCTGGACAACGGTGAGTTAAATCCAGTAATAAATAGGAGTGCGGTTGACTAGTGGCATCTTCGAGGCTTTCTAAAAAATATTTTTTTCTGGAGGGAAACATCTGTTGAGCTAGTATATTCATCTGCAGTTTGTCTCTGGGATTTTTGAACAGCACCAGATAATTGGTGTTTAGACCGATGGTTCGACTGAATTTCCCTTGATGAAACACATTCTGAGTGAGCATTATGACGCTCATATTTCGGTGATGCCGGTATTGGGTAAAAATCCTTACCACCTCTGGGTGATCAGACGCTTGAAAGATGACATCATCCAAAATAACCAAGTGTGTTTGGTCGGCTGGAAAAAGAGACTCATCTTCAAAAGAATCCGGTAATCCTTTAATAAATCTTATCTTTTTATTTTTCTTTTGCAGTTCAGTATACAAAGGTTGAAAAGAAGTATAAATCCATACAATATTATTAGGTACATCATTCATGACATGTTCACAGTTTTCCAGAACATTTTTTACAAAAACAGTTTTTCCACATCCACTCGGACCCACCACCAGACACGAAAAAGGAAGCTGCAATCTGGGGTCAAACTCAATCTCTTCTCCTAGAGAGTGTGACATTTTCTGATTAATAACCAAAGGGTTCGGTTCGCCCGCCAGCTAAAAGACGCCTTTTGTCATACACCACCCTGAACCTCTTTTGGAATGAAGAATTTTTCAGGGTGAAGCCTTTTTTATCTCGCACGATGTTCTGCTGAGGCACTGTAATGACGGCGTCGCTGAGAGGATTCTCAATGTAACCCTCTACCAACTGTTTAATACTGTTGAAGTTAATTTCTTCACCACTCTGACGGTTCAGTGTGATACCCTTCACGCGCAGTGACACTTTACCCCCTCTGGTCTGATATGCATAACTTTTAGGACCTGCTGCTGCAAACTCTTGAATGTAGTCCCCGCCCAGCTCGTCCGTCAGCTGCCCCAGGTAGTTACCTGTGGGAAGAGGCATCTCCCCCTCTCTGACGACATAAATCAAGCTGTCAGTGTCATAGTACAGAATCCTTTCGGGATCATGTACCATCTCCATATACCTGTAAAGAGTCAGTCGAGCATAGGATGTGGTAAACGCTGCGATAAAGATGTTATTGCTTTTCCCGGGAGGGAGGATGTACCCGTTACCGTACTGCCACTGCACCATAGCCACCTCATCATTCAGAAAGCCAAAATACTTTACATCGTACTGCTCTGAAAACAGAAACTTGAAAAACTCTTCAGGTTTTCTGACGAGGGTGGTCTGACCTAAGTTGGTTCTCTGGGCAAACTTTCCCCAAAAGCTGTTGAGACAAAGTTTGGCAATCTGTCTTTTTGCAGGATTAGGTGCGATTTTACTGGGGTCTAATTCAATACCTTGGTTGGCTGCGTAGTCTCTGATGTAATTTTCTCTGCTAGCCTCATCCGATGCTTCAGGGGGGAAACCAGAAGCCTCCTGTTTACCCTTCAGAAAGGTGTTGATGTAGCCCCTAAAAATGGAGTCACTCTTTGCTTGAAATGCCAGACTTCTGTTATCTGGGCTACACGGTATCCACTGTCTAGGGCTTTCGTGAATTCAGGCGTCGTCCAGGTACCGGATAGAGCTCTTTCTCCGTCACTATGCATGCACGAACCGGCTTGATGGTTGATCTCAGCGCACACGCGGCAGAGAGTAAACACCAGTTTACCTCGCTCAGTTTTATGCGGTAGAACAGGTAGAAATAGCTTCCGAGGGGGATACACGACAGCTTTAATCAGGCCGAAGTACTCACGCGGATCTTTAAAACCCTGACGGATAATTTCGGGGTGGCCAAGGGGGTAGTGAAAGTGCGCGTTAACGTACGGATACAAGGATGTAACATCGACGTAACGAACCTGCTCTGTGTCACTTGTCGTGTACCTCAGACGGATGGGACAAGTTCTACCTCCAAACAGCGCATCGCGAGGTTTTAAGGGCTGCGGTGCACTATACTGAAGGAGGAACTGTTTCACTCCGTCATGAGATTTTTTCATTCGGATCCAGTCATGCTCCCATATGAACTGTACCGAGACGTGTAGCTCCGATCGCAGGGTCAGCAGCTTGGCCTGCCAGGCTGAGTGGAGCTGCTCAAAGGGAGTCTGCAACAAACGATTCACTTCAGTAGGCGAGTAACACTTTGGACAGCCGTGAAAAAAACACCCGAGAAACTCCCATGCTTTTTTAACACCGTCAGTCTCTGCATAGCCGTCCACAAAGTATTTCCCCAGTTTTTTCTCTCCTCCGTTCAGAGCGTGTCGAATAGCGACGTTTTCGTTCTGCGAGACCCACTCTAACCACTGGATGCCAGAGTCGGAGTAGTTTTTGAATTGCCGGTTGTAGTTATCGGCGGGCGGTAGAGCCAGAGTGTTTGGAGGGAGGAAATTTGTCTTAAAGACTTTCATGCAGGCGGAAGCGATTGTAATGCACGTAAAGGGGTCAACGCGTGTCTCTCGAATGAATTCTTCGCGAAACTTTAAGCATGATGCTGCCAGGATTTCAGTATCGAGATTGCAGTAAAGCACCGCCTCTTTTTTGAAATCAAATGTACAGCCAGCTTTGGTGGCGTACCAGGCATTGAACTTTTTCAGCGTGTCCGAAGGCATCCTGTCTACGCCGTAAGTGTCTGGGGGAGGGTAAGGGCCTACATAATTTAAGTGAGCCTCTGAACTGAAAAGGTGGGGGAAGAAACCTTTGCTTAGTTCCTGGTCGCGTGGAGCATTCACAGCATCGAGGCCCATGGCTGCGGGCATATCTGCTAGGCGCATGGTTAAAAAGGAAAGCGAGTCAATGTATGTTTGACGGAACGCCTCATCCACCATCTGCAACACCTTGCTGCCCTGCATGATTATACGGGGTGCCATACCTTGCTGAATTATATGATTGAGAAGCAGGTAACTGTCGAAACCCTTAGCGTTGTGAGCTATGAAGATGCAGCCTCTGTATTTCTGTTTTCTGAAGTGTTTAAAGAAGCTAGCTGTGCAACTCATGCCCCAGGAACCCCACTTCTTTCCAAGCATAGACTGTGTACTGATGTAAAATGGGATGTGTCTGCCTGTTCCATCTACAAATGTTTTCAAAATCATAAAACACTATGCGGTTCGAATAATCAGTCTCGACCTTCAAAGGAGTCATGTAACACAGATGATCCTCGCCCGGGTCCTTTACGGAACAGACCGGACATGTCTTAGCTCGACATTTGTGCTGGGTGCTGCCGCTGATGGCTGAGTAATACACCACTTTGCAGGTATTGCACTTTTTAATTGTACCGCAGTTGCTGGCGGCTGTACCGGCGGTGGGGCGGTGACGAGGTATTTTATGTTTTAAATAACACGTGTCGGATCGACACGTCATATTACAATCGGGGCAATTAATCAGTTTAGTCTCGGTTTTTGTGCAGTCTGAGGTGAAGCATACAGAACAACGGCCCGGGCACTGATGCTGCCATAAGTTAGTAAAACCTGTGTGGCAGTAACCGCAGACGTACCGTGCACCTAGAAATGTTTTCAGGTTGGTGATACCATAGTAATGGTTCTGATGGAGGAAGAGATAGAGGGTTTTAGGATGCATTCCTTCAGATGTTTGGAATTTAGACAGGGCCCGCTCACCGTCTGCTCTGAAGAAGACGACGATTTTGCAATCTAAAGCCTGTTCAAATTTGATAATATCATTAAAAGTCACAGGCGTGTCGTCCGCTAACCCCGCATGATTCTGTAGCACTTTAGCGTGCTCAGTGGCCTGACGCGTGGTTAATTCACGGTTTAAAAGCTGAGCGAGGTTAATGGCAAAGCAGAGCTGGTTGCCAGGATTGATGACAATGTTCAGGCAATGGGCTTTTTTCCTGCAGATTTCATCGTCAAAAATGGTTTGCAGTTTTCTTTTAACACCCCCTCTAGGACTACGTACCACCTGCACAAGTAACTCCATCTCATCTTCCGGCATAATGGCCATGTTTGATTGCACAAGGCGGTCGAGAGCCTCTTGAACATGGTTTAGAGGTAGACTGCCGTTGTGTGTGACTATGACAGAGGCGCTGTTTGATCTTTCCCCCCTTAATTCTAGTTGCAGCACATCCCCTGTCTGGCATAGGATACAGCCCGTTCAACCGCTGCTTGGAGAGTCTCCATCACATTAAGATAAAACTCTGCGTAATTACTCACAGGATTGGGAAAGTTGAAATTTAGCATCTGTCTTATTTCAATGTTATTAAACCTATCTCTGGAGACCCTCCCGGGGGATTCAGGATTTTGACCCGCACCCCTCTGAGCGGCTGGTGTTGTAGGTGGGAAGTACGAGGACGGACCGGGTAACGGATCGTTTACGGGTAAAAGGTTAGACGGACCAGGCACGGAATCTTCGGTTGGACGAACAGAGGGAACCTGCGTCGGCCGAGGTAATGGTACATTAGACGGACAAACGACGCGGGGTTGGGAGGGAGGAGGTAAGAGCTCCGGGAGTGGAGGACTGGACAAAGCTTCTCTTAAACGTTGAAGGGCTACATCGATACTTTCCAAATTTTGAATATCAGAAGGTTCGTGGCGAGCCTGAGGCTCGTTTGAAATCTCTAAAGGCTGTAATTCAAGCGGCGGAGGTAAAAGCTCGGGGGATGGAGGACTGGACGGAGCTTCTCTTAAACGCTGAAGGGCTACATCGATACTTTCCAAATTCTGTAAATCCGAAGGTTCGTGGCGAGCCTGAGGCTCGTTTGAAATCTCTAATTGTTGTTGTATTTCAACCAGTGGAGGTAAAGTTTGCGGGTGAGGGATATCGCTTAACACTTCAACCATAGACTGTAAAGATAACAGAGCTGACTGCGAGACCGAAGACTGTAAAGATAACAGAGCTGACTGCGAGACCGAAGACTGTAAAGATAACAGAGCTGACTGCGAGACCGAATTTTCCCCTTGATCATTCATCATTACAACACACACGACTCTACCTAGTCAACGCTGAAGTCAATTCACAAACAGAAGTCAGTATTTTCCAAAAAGTTTTCACAACCTTCCCTCTCGATAGACCCGACGTCCTGAAGCTGATCTCCTCGTATTCCTCCTGCCGCTTCTTCTAGTGGAATGCTTCAGTTTGGGGTATGGCCTGGAGTCTACAGAATAGATAAAGAAGTATTTATTTTATTTAGCTGATTAGCTATTATTTATTTTAAGTTTGTATAAAATTTGTATTTTATTCTTACCGTCAGTCACGGCTTTCCCTGGCGCTTCTGGTATGCTAATTTCGGATCCAGATGGTCCTCCGTCAGTGTCAGCTTCTTTAGCTATCAGAATCATGTTAAAATATCACAATGAGTGACATGGCTTACTTATAATCATTTAGTTTCTTAAAAAAATAAAATAAATAATAATTCTTACTGTTAGCCGGTTGTCTGCCTTGCTTTTCTGGCGTGTCGGGTATGACGAGTAGCGGGTAGACACCGTCTTCGCTGGTACAAGTAGTCTTGTCCACCTTGTGAGCGGGTTCTGGTCTGCACTCTACAAAATGGAGAGAGACGGGTTTAGATTTATTTTACTTATTTATTTAAAATTTATACTTCTTCTTCTTACCGTTAGTCGGAGGTGTCTCGGGCCTGTCTGTTGTATGAATTTCAGATAGAGATAGAAGTCCACTCTCGTTCCCGTAATCCAAAACGCTGTCTAGTATTGCTTCGTCACCTGCTAAAGTATAATACAAGTCAATAGAATCTATCACATACATTCTGGGATACACAGTCAAAGGATAGCGGAAGAGTGTTAGTGCTTCTACCTTCAAACAGTCCGCTCCCTGGCCAGATTACGGTCTGAGAAGGATATACTATAACCAGAAAACAATTTATTATTATAATACTTTAGTGAAACACACACACACACATATAAATATATTCACACATGCAGTTTTGTTTTTGTTTTTTGTTTTTTTTTTTTTGTTAAAGGAAAGTAACTAACCATTCTGAACTGATACAGATGCGGTGGATGGGACTACTTCAGGGGTGCCTACAAAAAAAAAAAATTCAAGAGTAATTCTTGTAAATTTCTGTAAAATGTATAGCTTCATTTGAATGAAATAACTGCCTTACATAAGATGCCCTGGCTGTCCTCATCATATGCACGGCAAAAGAAGGCCGCTTTCTCAGTGTCTGGAAGAAAGGCCCTGTGTTATCCTTATACCGTAACAATGAAACATGTATAAAATCATGTAAGTCTTAAAATGTTACATACAAGAATCCATTTTTGATGCTTTCACGAAAAGATATCTTTATTCTGAAAAACAGGTTCGGAAAAACTATGTTAGGTGTAGTAAAAGGAATCACCCGCTAATAAAGGTACAGAGATTACTTACCCTCCCCAGAAAAAAGATAATTAGCTTCTTTGGAGACTCTCAGGCAGGACTGATGTGATGTCTTCAGCGGCAGGCCGTGATGAAATGCGCGTATGACATCGACTGACCAGCGGTATTATACGCGACACCGCTGTTTCACCTAACAAAATACTTTCACATACCCCCCGACTTTCTACCTCGGGGGGTCTTGAAACCGCTGTTTCAGGTAATAAAAATACTTTCACATACCCCCAACTTTCTACCTCGGGGGTCTTGACACCGCTGTGTTTACCTGATCAAAATACTTGCACATAATCCCCGACTTCCTACCTCGGGGTTCGTGACACCGCTTTTTCACCTAATAAAAAGATTCTCGCATAATCCCCGACTTCCTACCTCGGGGTCGTGGCACCGCTGTTTCAGGTAATAAAAATGCTTTCACATACCCCCCGACTTCCTACCTCGGGGGTCGTGACCCCGCTGACTCATCTTAAAAAAGATTCTCACACAGACCCCGACTTCCTACCCCCAAGGAAAGTGAAATGCCACAACATCCAATCAACGTTGGTTACGCCCACCTTGAAAGTTGCTGACGCCTACTTCCTCAGTCACGCCCACCTTGAAAGTTGGTGACGCACACTTCCTCAGTCACGCCCACTTCCTCAGTCACGCCCACTTCCTCAGTCACGCCCACTTGATCGGTCACGCCCACTTTGATCCATCAAATTCATTCGATTAAAAAGTGACAGATGGTGTTTTTCTTTCTTTTTCACACCCCATTTGAGCCCTCTAGAGGACAAGCAGTTACAGAAAATGAATAAATGTAGAAAATCAAGATGGTAAACAAACATGTGTTTTTTTAGGCCATTAGAACATTCACATTACCACCTCAGGCAACATTAGGCCACTTCTTTTTCTTCTTCTTCTTCTTCTTCTTGGTACCTAATAAAGCAGTTGGCGTTCATGCAGGGTTGGACCTTGCAGACCACATTTGACCTGAGAATGTTTCCTTGATCGTCTCTGATTGGCTGAATGAAAACCACATGCTTCTAAACCTCACCGAAAGGCACTGAGATGCGATTTAAATTGTGTGCGGAAGTTACCAAATATGGTTCCTTGCCCTTATGGAGGGTTGACAGTGGCCTCTTCAGGTCACGTCAGAGGTCAGTATTAGTGCTAGACGCCTTGGTAATTTCCTCGGTTGTTTTGAGGTAACCTGAAGATTCGAAGCTCACATTCTTGTGACCGGTATCAAAATATGGACATGCCTCTCATTCATCGACTGTATTTACTACGGATAAACCCATCATGACGTCACCCGTTAGATTTTGAATCTCGACAAATGAAGCCCAAAGTGGGCGGAGCCTGCGGCCGCCATGTTGGATGAGCTTTAGTCCGCCCACACTCGGATACTCTAAACCTCCCCCAAGTGCCAAGTCTCAAATCTGGTTAGCGTAGCAGATTTGATTCCATAAGATTGTCAGTTTGAATCCTTTCTTCAACCACAACAGGCACATAAACACCTCAAACTGCCCCAAAATAAGCTCGCGAAGGATTAATAAAAGGCTAAATAAATCAGTGCAGGGCCTTTAAATGGAACACGTCCACTTGTGATTACGACACAGAATGTCGCCACTAGCTACTGAAGCTAATCATTTCGAAAACTAACAGCAGGGCAAACTAATGTCGTGGCAAAATTCTGCATCGTCCTCACACGTATTTTAAAATGACAGATTCTAAATTACCCTGACCCCGTTCGCCGCTCCGTGATTCATGGGCGTAGCTGCTGAGACACTTAAATGGACCTGGGCCGTCATTAATCACCACCATATAAATTAAACCCGCATTTTTCCTGACAAGTCACATGTCTGCATTTAAAATGGTTCATTGTACGTGTGTCAGGGACCGACAGCAGCAGGAAGTATAGAGTCAGACACAAACACGTGAATTTTGATTAATAGCAATAATGAATACGGAGGAGAAGCGTTCTATGTACCGAGTGTTTCTGGCTCCTGCATGTGTGTTGCTTTAATGTTTTTTTTTTTGTTTTTTTTGCCGACCGCGCACAAGCCCCTTGGAGACACATTTGATGGTCAGCACATTCCAGCAGCAGCACGAATCACAAAGTGGGACAGTGCGACTTCCAAATTCAGTTCACCCTGTTCAATAATGTAGTTTGAACGTGTGTGCAGCAGAGAAACTCAGTTAACCTTCATGCAGGGTGGAGGCACCGCCACATCAACCAGAGATAAGATTCTCTTTATTCTCGTTTTTAACTCTTTGGATGAGCATGCAGTAAGAGTATCACCGATCAGCCACAACATTAGGACCACTGACAGGAGGAGTAATAGCAGTGACGCCCCTCGATGGCAGCGGGATGCAACCTGACACAGACACAAAACCAGTTTAGGAACAATTGAAAAAACACAAAGAACAGCACAAGGTGTTGACCTGGCCTCCAAATTCACTAGATCCCAAACTGATCAAGTGTCTGTGGGATGATCCACAGAGGATCTTCAACCCAGAGGATCCAAAGGCCCTCGACTCACAACACTATGTAGCCAGAAACCACTGGACGCCCTCCGAAGGCCCGTGTCCGTTCTCTGATGAGTCACAAGGAAGGAAGCTGGTCATAATGTCTGGATATTTGGTAACTGTTTTCCGAAACTTGTCTGTGTAATGATGCAGTTGAAAAAAAACAAAAAAAAAAACAGTGGCGTCTTTGAGTCACGAACACCAGAAACAATGAGAACGAGGAGAAAAATCATAGTTAAACGTCTTAAATGTGCTTTAAGCTCCTTCGAAAAGACCCACACGAGCCTCCCCCTCCCTCTCCCTGTGTGTGTGTGTGTGTGTGTGTGTGTGTGTGCCTGACCTATTTAGCTGAATGCCACCCTGCCAGAATCGTGTGAGTTTGCGGATGTTTGTGCATTGTGTGTGTGTGTGCGTGTGTGAGGTAGTATTTGGCAGGCAGAGGGTGTAGGAGCAAGAAGAGAATCTCTGCAGGAAAGTTGATTTGGGGCCAGGCTGCCTGAGGAGGAGCTGCAAACAAGGATCCACTCTGTTTACCATCGGTGTGTGTGTGTGTGTGTGTGTGTGTGTGTGTGTACGTGTGCGCGCGCACGACTGTGTGCATTCATGCGTGTCCTTTTGTTCACGTGAACTCATGTTCTGAAAGTAGAGCTGTGACTTCGGCGGCGTCCCGTTAGCCGCTAGGACGCATGTTGAGATCAGAGCAAACAGTTTTTCTTCCTGTTATTTCATTTTTGTTTTCCTTCCCATCATGAATTGAACAAATCTGACTTAAGACGCCGCCGGCTCCTCTGCAAAAGCTGCTCCTGAATTAATCTTTGGAAACGCCTCCAGATTTTAGGGTGATTTTAGGTTTCTTGTAAAACAGATGCTCGTCATCATCATCAACAACAAGAAAAACACTAGACTCCGGATGTGACTGCTTTCACGTGATGGATTGCGTTTGTGCATCCTCTTGTATTTAATCCTGGCTGGTTTCCACCCACTCCATTCAGCTCCTTCTCCTGAGCATCAGGTCCACTCCCACTCAGTGCGAGTCACGCGTTCAAAGCTCAAATCTATCGTTTTTGAGGTGTTGCATGAATTACAGAAAAATGAGAGTAAATTGGATCTGAGGCCGAGGAGTCTGAGACGTCACTAAAACGTGTTAAACTGAATCATGTCAATAATCAACTCGCGCAGTTTATGGTGAAGTACTGAAATGACGTTTCGGCCTCTCTAAAAGCCCCTGTTCACTTATTCATACATCTTCCACTGTCCCACCTCTACAGATAACTAAACCAACAAGTAAAGGTTGGTCTTATTGTGACTTGTTACAGTGTGTATCAGTGATGGCTGCGTTCTATCCACAAGGGGAAATTATAAATAATAATAATAATAATAATGGATTGGATTTATATAGCGCTTTTCAACGCACAGAATGGTTCCCAAAGCACTTTTACAGAAGCCATTATTCATTCATACACACATGGTGGTAAGCTACACTTGTAGCCACAGCTGCCCTGGGGCAGACTGACAGAAGCGTGGCTGCCAATGTGCGCCAAACGGCCCCTCCGACCACCACCACATTCACACGGGGCAAGGAGGGTAAGTTGTCTTGCCCAAGGACACTACGACCGTAACTGGGACAGAGCGGGATTCGAACCGCCATCCCTCTGATCATTGGACGACCCGCTCTACCACCTGAGCCACTGTAGCTTAGTCGCACATAAGAAAAACACTCGTGGAAAAAGACAGTCAATAAATAAATACACGTAAAATACGTACTGGATTAGGTTGTATGACGGGTGAAATTGCTTCGTGAGGTGTTGATGGTGGAAAGCCTTTCTCATTCTTGCTTCATTTGCAGAATTCTGGGCATTTACTTTCTGCCTGTTCATGCACAAGAATGACATTCAAAACTTTTGAAATGTAAATGCATGAAGTGAAAAGTGAAAATGCAGGCATAGAAAGTCATAAACATTGCCTTGAAGGGACGATGACGTGACTTTTGACCGTTGAACCGTCCATGCAGGGAAGTCCCACCTCGCCATCGTGCAGCGCGTGAACAACGAGGGTGAGGGCGACCCTTTCTACGAGGTGATGGGCATCGTCACCCTCGAGGACGTCATAGAGGAAATCATCAAGTCGGAGATCCTGGATGAGACGGACCTCTACAGTATGTGTGCGGCGGTGCTCTGACAGGATTTAAAAAGGGCGGTTTGATTTGATCTCATTCTTTTTTTTAATTTTTATTTTTTTTACTTGTGTGCATCTCAGCTGACAATCGTACGAAGCGCCGGGTTTCTCACCACGAGCGGAAGCAGCAGGACTTCTCCATCTTCAAACTGTCGGAGAACGAGATGAAAGTGAAGATTTCTCCGCAGCTCCTCCTGGCGACGCACCGCTTCCTCTCCACAGGTAGTCAGCGTCTGTCGCTTTCTCTTCTTTCCACATCAAAGGCGGAAGTGCATTAATCAGGGCTTAACATGAAAAGCCTGGTTTTCACATTTGTTTTTTGTTTTTTTCTTCTCCTCCCTCCTCCTTCAGAGGTGGAGCCCTTCAAACCAGCTCACATCTCTGAGAAGATCTTGCTGAGGCTGATCAAACATCCCAGCGTGGTCCAGGAACTGAAGTTTGATGAGAAGAACAAGAGGGCGTCGCAGCACTTCCTCTTCCAACGCAACAAGCCGGTGGACTATTTCATCCTGGTGCTGCAGGTAGCTGCCAGTAATTTGCCAGTAATTAACCAGTAATTAGCAAGTAATTAGCCAGTAATTAGACAGTTATTAACCAGTAATTAGCCAGTAATTAGCCAGTTATTAACCAGTTATTAGCAGTTGTTAACCAGTAATTAGCCAGTAATTAGCCAGTTATTAACCTGTAATTAGCCAGTAATTAGCCAGTTATTAACCAGTTATTAACCAGTAATTAGCCACAGCTATGATGTCAACATGGAACATCTAGTTAAAACTATTTTTTCCACTGATGGAAGTTGTGTTTTTTTTAATTTTCAGGGTCGAGTTGAGGTGGAATTCGGTAAGGAGGCGCTGAAGTTTGAGAATGGAGCGTTTTCTTATTTTGGAGTACCTGCCATCATGCCAACAGGTACAACTGCTGCTTTACCCTCAGTTAAACTGCTCCTGGTTTAGGATTTCACCCTAAAATGAAAAATGTTATCTTAATTTATTATCTGCAGCCATGCCAGCATTTACAGACCACAATATAAAAGCCAACCTCCCATCCTCTTCATATCTAAGTTCAGATTTAACGTGAATAAATTCGTTCTTGAAGAAGAAGAAGCAGAAAAGGAACTCATTCCCTTGGATGCAGCAATTCACCATTTACATTGTGCTTTTTAAATACATTGTCTGCAGATATTAACAAATCAGATTAACCAAAAAATCTTATTCATACGTCACTGTTGGTGAGTGAAGAACATAGACTGTATATAAATATGGACTACGCGTCCCCACTTCCTTGCATTGACCAAACTGATGCTATTTTCTTGGGGATCTTGTGCCTTTGGAGCCAGAGTCTGATCTGTACGGTCCAAAGGTGGATCCACATGGAGCCATAATATCTATCAAGTTCACCCACATTTTTGTTAAATTAATACAGCGCTCTGCTCTACCTCCACCAGTTACAGGAAATGTTGGATTATACACTGCACTGATTTAATAATCCCCGACTTTCACGGTCCCACAGTATTTTAATTTGAGAATTATTTTTGAGCTTAAAGATCTGGAAGTATCGATACTCAGTATCGCTCCACACATCACTACTTCTGACTTTCTTGCAGTCCACAGATCCCCCTCTCGCAGCAGTGGTTTGGACCACTCAGAGTCTATGCTGTACGGAGGAAGCATGAGCCAGCTGAACGGAGGGGGGAACGTCTACCTACCGGACTACTCTGTCAGACAGCTCACACACCTGCAGATCATTAAGGTAACACCTGAAAACGCCATTAACTGACCGTGAAAACTGAAGTTCTCAGTTGCTCTTCTGTTTTGCCTGGGTGCATGCAGATAGATCCATTTTCCCACGGCATGGATTAACACAAGAGTCTTCTTCCCCTTGTCAGATCACCCGGAGCCACTACCAGAACGCAGTGACGGCCACCAGGATGGACACCTCCCCTCAGACTCCCGACGCTGACACTCGTCTGACAGAAGGCAACAGCCCGACCCCGGAGCCTCCGGCCACGGACCACGCAGCCACTCTGATGCCTCCGGAGCACACCACCACCACCACCACCACCACCACCACAAACACAACCGCCACCACCACCACCACGCTCATGCCCCCGCCCCGAGGGCCCAGCCGACCCAGTTCGGCCCGAGCTCGAGGGCAGCAGTCCAGCGTCCCGCCCAGCACCTCGCTGCTGAACGAGAGGAACCGGATAGTCCGTAAGTATGAGTCACAGGCTGACAGCTCAGACTGATGTATGTTATAATTAGACATTAATCAGACATTTATCAGAAGCAGGCAAACAAATCTGATCAGATGATTCAGAAACTCGACAGCCAGTTTGTAGAGTGATAAGAAAACTGACAAACTGAATATCAGTGGCATGATGGGATGATGTGTGGGTTTGTGAGCTGAGAGACGGCTTCATGAGAGTCAGTCTGAGCTTTGCAAATGATTCAGTTTTAGGGTTTTAGAGTAAAAGAAAAAAAAAAAGCTAAAACTTAGATGCAGTGGAAGTTTGAGTTTAGTGAGTCTTTGCTTTGGTTGGTTAAACACATCCAACTGTTGATTTAAACAACCGTTAAACTTAAAGCTTCCATTGGGAAAGTTTGTCTCCCCCTACTGGCAATGAGAACAATTACACAAATACTGTCAATGTGCACATGATGTATAACTACAGCGTTTAGTCCCTTCTCTTCTTTAAAATCATTAGCTGTGTTTCCATTAGAGGTTCTTCTCAAAATAACAGCGATATTTCTGAAAATACAAAAAGGTATGATTGCTCTTTGTACGTGTTTCCAATGAAAGGTGTTTTATGAATGGGCTGTAACTCTGTGTCTTCACTTTGAGGAAACTGACTTCAAATGAAGTGGTCACATGACCCCCTGTGTCATCTCTGACGGGGGAAATACGAAAAAAGTGTTTCCATTGCACTTTTGCGGCAATTTTATATATCAATACGTCTGAAAAAACACCTCATGAGAGCGTAAAAATGTTTTAGCTTTAGATATTTGAGAGGTTTTTTGAAATGTAGACGTTTCCATTACCAGTTTTTTTATTTCTAGGGGTAATGGAAACACGGCAATTGCTGATTGGTTTAAAATCTACATCGTCACAGGTGTTACAGCATGTGAATGTCACAGCTGGCATCAGATTTAGAACAACGCTGCAGAATACAGAAGCATTTGCTTGGCACTCATTTGTTTTATAAGTGTGTGAACTCGTTTTGTAAGGGTTTGATTTTATGGTGAATTGATTTTCAATATATGAATAAATGTAAACAGTTTTTTTGGGGCCTCCACAATCTTCCAAAATTTGAGAAATGGTTCCCACAGTCCAAATATATAGGATATCTGAAAATATGAGAAAATATTTACGATGAATTTGTTGCCTAATAATTTATCATCTCAAATGTATCACGTGTATTTATGATGTGTGCGTGTATGTGTTTGTGGGCTGCAGGGAGTAAGTCAGACGGCCAGAAGAGTCCCAGTGATTCAGTGTTTCTGAGGATGGATGAGATCCCGTACATCAGGGAGGACAGATCTGAGACTGACGCTCACTCTGGTTCGTAACTTCATCTAAATCCTGCTTTCAGATAAGAAGATAACGACATGACGATGACAATGTGGTAAATACTGTGACTAAAAACAGAATATTCCATTTAATAAATATATTGTTGTTCTTACATAAACTAACTCATTCCTCAATTCAGGTGCAGAAATTTAACATGTTGTCTAAGAATGTGTTTCCATGTAAAGTCCCAAGAACTTCTCTAATTAACCTAAAGACTCATTTATCATATAGCCTGACTACACAACAATAACAACAACCTATTCCACTCCCATCCAGTAGGTGGCAGTAATGCAGAAAACTCTATGTTCACAACAATGCCATATAATGTATTTGACAAGTGATTTACAAGTGTAACAAAACTGTCTCTGGAAGTTATTATGGAATCTGATCATGAGAAAAAAAAAAAGTGAAGCAGTCCTCCAATCCCCACTGTGCCACACCCCCCTAAAGCCGTGGTTCTCAACTGGTCTGACTTCAAGAGCCACCATCACCCCTCAGTGACGAACCGCGACCCAAAGCAAAGGAAATGTTCAACTTCTCAAATTAATTTGAGATTATATATTATTATTTTAACAGACTCAGTTGGTGCTTTCATGCAAAATACATGAAATCCAAATCATATGATCTGTGCTGCGAATGTGTTTCACCCATTGACTGTATTTACTGTGGACAAACCCAGTGGATTCTGAACCTTAAAAATGACGCCTGAAGTGGGCGGAGCCTGTAGTCGCCATGTTGGATGAGCTTTACTCCACCCGCACTGAAATATTCCAAATATGGACATGAGGGTTCATGTCGGGTGTTGAGACCCGCCTACCCAACTCCCTGCTACCTGCTAGCTCAGGCTACCACCTGTACCTCAAAGCACCCTTAATTATGCAGAATTTTAAACCTTAATAAAAAATAAACGAGAAAAAAAATCACCCCCTGTATAGTTGTCATGAATAGCGAAATAAACCAATAAGACCATAATAGTAAACATGGCTGTAAACATGTTTAATAATGATGTAAAGTTGGGCTTTTTAACATGCGGGTCTATGGGGATTTGCTCGTTTTGGAGCCTCAAGTGGCCACTTGATGAACTGCACTTTCGCAATGATAAATCAGGACATGATGTAAACAGAAGTAAACAACCATTGCGTATCTTCTTCTATGGTGTTAAAAGGCGTATGTCACCTACTGCCAGCGACTGTGAATCCATGACACTGTTGATTTAAAAAAAAAAAAAAAAAAAACATTTTAAAGGCCTGTGACCCACCAGGTCACAGAATCACTGTCCTGAAGTTCCTACTTTTAATTTTGAGATCTTCCAAATAGAGACTTTCTGGACTGAGGTTAAAATAATTTCCCTCAGAACTAAATTTAAACCCTGGTCCCTGCACTGGAAACGCACCGAGCACAAGGTCCTGGTCCCGAAGCGGAGTGGAAACACGTCTTAACAGAAACAAGAGCAGTTCATCACTGTCGGGTCATGAAAATCTCTCTCTCTCTCTCTCTCTCTCTCTCAGACATGGCCTCTGTTCCCATGGAAACGGACACGTCCCCTTTCATCAGTAGTCTGTCGCTGAGCGGTTCAGAGGACACACTGGGCAAGAAGCTGCTGCTCAAACTCAGTCAGTCGCACACACACACACACACACACACACACACACACACACACATTGCATTTAAAACTCAGCCACATAGCCTCCTACTTAAACATGCATTAGTGCTGTGGGTTTGCCTAGTTTGTATTCTCCTCATAGATTATGTAGCTTATGAACCAATTTTCCAGCCAGTCGCAGAAAAAACTATGACATAGTCCGAGCCATGTCTCAGTTTAACTTAAATTCAGTGAATTCAAAGTTGTTAGTTCATGATGCAACGTTTGGTTTGTATTTGCGACTTTATTGCTTCATCTTTCAAGCATTTTTAATTCTTCTTATTTAAGGAGAAGATGAAGCTGCAAAACAAAATCCATTTATTTATTTATTTATTGATTCATTTGAGTGAAAAGGGTCTTTGGTAAATAGTGTACGTCTGCTTTAAAATGACTAAAAAAACATCATTTCCACACAAGTCCTGAAAGTAGATAAAGAGAAAACCCCATTAAACTAATTAGCTAGAAATGTTATACTTGTGGACTTATTTATCCTAGAAAATGAATCATTTGTACATATCTGTACGTACCTAGACACACTGGTCTTTTAGTTTGATTCATACTACGCTCAGTTACAAAGCAATGATTATACATGTAATTATATCTACACACATGGCAGCTTGTAGTCATCACGACGTCACATCCTGTGGAGTCAAATAACTAAAACAAAGTTATCTAATAAAAAAAATGACATTTGAACATACGTCACCATTATATTAAATACCCAAATGACAGAAACCATCCTGGAAAAAAATGTATTTCATGTGTATTTTAGTGTTTTAGTTCCGACCAAGTCCCTCCCACTAACATGGAGGGGGCGGAGCTTATGACCTATACAGCAGCCAGACACCAGGGGGAGCTCTACTTGCTTTGGCTTCACTTTAGAGGAGCTATTCTATGTCCATCTTTATACGGTTTATTGGTGCCTTCCATTTACCTCCGGAGGTCGGAGGTCGGCACTGGGAATGACGTCACACCTGAGTTACAGAAGTCAGAAAGTAGACGGCTGCGTCCATGAAAGCTCTAGTTTTATCCAAATAGAACTTGGTGGAAACTTTGTGTGTTCAATATTTACATTTTTTTTAGTGAAGAATGAAATAATATATATATATTTAAAACTGATATAAAAATTATTATTTAAAAAAATATACATATAAACTAATATTATTGCTATAATGTAAAAAGTATGATAATGTAAAACTAAGTTTATGCTATTTAAGTTACACACATTGTAAGTGAACAGACAACTCAAAGGTTTTAGTTGCACAAGAAAAAATACACTGTTAATCACAGTTTGTCACAGTGATGTTTGGCTCTGTTTTGGTTTTACCAGGCTAAAGTTTTTAGCCGTTGTTAGCGTGACATGGACTTGTAGTTCCCATATAACACGTGAAAAACTTAAATTACACTGTGGCAGCATTTGAACGTACGTATGTGGACAAATCCCGTCTGTACGACTGATTTAATGCAACAAAAACGAATCAGAAGAGCTAATAAACGTTATATTACAGGAGCTTCTAATTACTGTTTACACACGGGGCGGCCATCTTGGTAACTAAGTCTAAGTTTTGACTCCCTGTGGGATGACTCCCTCCAGGAAATTATATTTCCAGAAGCTATAAACAAGAATTAGAAATAAGAAATAGAACAGGCAAATGTACAATAAACTCTTAACGGATTAAATTACAAATAACAAATATCAAGTTAAAACTAAACTTGGGGGAAGTGACGAGTCTACGACTTTCTGAGTAGAAAGTCCGACTTTTCCACAGCGCAGGTGTTCAGTGTCAGACGATCCAAGCGTAACAAAGCACGACCGTAACATGCAACGTCTCATTTTTTCCCCTCAGGCCACAAGAAGAGGAAAAAATCCCGCGAGGGCGACAAGACGCCGGAGGACATTTCAGAGCAGCCGCTGGTGAAAACCTAGCGACGCCGCGGAGTGGACACGGACACGGACACGGACGCTCCATCACCTGATGGTCCTTTAAGCTGTTTGTAAAAGACGACGTGGCTGCTGAACTGCAGCTCTCAGAGTTTTATCTGAAAACACTTCTCCACACGCCCACGTGGAGAACCGGGACACGTGGGTGGAAGACGCCGTTTTTATCTTAGGACAGAGGCGATCGCGCATTAACACAACCTCTCCAAGCTTCTTTCTCTCCGATGCTTTTCCTCCTTGGCTTTTCGATTCAGCTCGGCCGCACACGCACATTTTTCTGCGCTGACGTTTGCACATTTAAACGGACGGGATCTCTTCTCGGTGGAACCGAAGGGGACGACTCGCGGGAAAAACAGAGGGGAGACACCAAAGACGCTGCTGCTTTGTACACGCCGCTGCAGAGTGCACAGGGGGGGGAGCAGACGTGCGGCCATTTGCGTTGAGGTTTGTCGAGCTAAGCCTGTCGTAGTCTGCACCGTAACAGCGCTTCACTATTTTTTATGTCTGATGTTCAGGTGAGTTTCAGGTCGGTAGAGACTCTTTTCTTGTATCTAACATGTGAACACATTCATGTCCAGAGCCCTCACACACAATCACCACGTCTGGGATCAAACTGAGTTATTTATACGGTGGTTATGAGCCGAGTCGGAGTCTTTCAGCCTGATGAGGAGCCGTCCGCCTCCTGCTTTTGTGTTTCCGTGCTGAGGATCTAGAAACTACGGACCAGACGCGTTAAACGACTCATTTACACGTTCGCTGAGGTCGTCACCACTCGCGTGGTTTGACTCAGCGTTTAGCTCAGACGTTACACTGGGCGTTGGATATTATACTGTATATTAACGATGGATTTCAAGAATAAGTGGTGACGAACGCACGTACACACGATCAGCCACAAGATTAAAACCAGCGACGGGGGTCAGTGAATGACATTTAAAACGGTCTTTTGGCAGTTCAGGAAACTTTTGGACCTGACATTCATTAACTTAGACATGTAGCCCCCACCCACCTAAACCAGACCAGACCAGACCAGACACCCCCACCCCATAGCAGCGACGCTCCTGACACAGACACACAAAAACACTTTGGGAACAACTAAAATCAAGACTGCACAAGGCGTTGACCTGGCCTCCACATTCACTAGATCCCATAGCTTAGCTTAGCTTAGCTTAGCTTAGCCTAGCATGAAGTCAGGTGAACAGAGCACGCCCCGGCGCTAACGTCCGAGCTCGTAGCATCAAGCCAGAGGCCGGTTTGTCTGTGCTAACCTTTACTAACATGAGCGGTTTCCATCTTTGCATGTGACTCTTGGACATAGAGTTTAGATCCCAAAATGATCCTGTGTTTTTTTTTGTTTGTTTTTTTTTTGTGGCCGTGTGAACATCTCTGTAGATTCCTCAGAGGTTCCTCCGACGACCACATGACTCTGGTGTCAAAAAACAAAACAAAAGAGGCTGAAACAGCTGCTACTACGATACTTTTTTGTTTAACTTACTCAAGGCGTGCTGGTAAAATATTAGCTGGCTTTAATATGTATCCAGGAGTCTCTCATCTGCTTCCCCCCTGTATTGTTTGAATAGTATTTTACAGCTCATAAAATAATTCACATACCTGTTGCTGTCTTTGGTTGAGACGTGCGTCAGACTGCGGCTCAGATGTGAATGGTAAAAAACAAACAAACACACATTTGAGCTGAACATAGATTCAAGAAATCTCTTCCTGTTCCAGGAGCCGAGTCTTTTCTTAACGCAGAACCGTGTCTCTGTTCACTTACAGGGACATTTACTGACGCGCTATAATATCAGGCTGATTAATTCAGCCGCTTTTCAGGCTCCACTCGCTTATACACCAACATCTACGGAGCCGGTCACAGGCTGATTTCACATGGTCTCATTTTAATTTATGTTTTTAATCAGATTTCTAGAAAATAAATAAATAACTGAGTTAATCTGCACAGAGTTTGAGTTGGAGAACGGAGTCGCTGAATGTTTCCCGCAACGTGTTTGCACATGTTGTTCGCCTCTCGGCTGCATGTGGAGCTGAACGTGATGCTGAAGGTTATTTCTGAGGCTGCGGCGTCGTGTGAATGTAAATCGGGTCTTTGCCCGACAAAGTACGAGACTGTTCAGTTTAACAGGACGAAACGATGTGGACACAGCTGCATTTGGTTTTTTGCTCTTTTTGTTTTTTGTATATGAGAGCAGCGCTGAAACCTAACCGGACCCCTGATGTCCACCGGCGTGTGCAGGACGTCCAGACGCAGCAGAGACGTCCCTGTGCTCCAGGTGTCTCTGTCCGCAGGGCGCCGAGGGGACGGAGGGGGGACGGGGGGGGGGGGACGTACGGGCGCGGCTCCGTCTCTCTCCGAGTTTGCAGGATCAGATTTGTGCCTCTGCGGCAAAGCGGAGCGAGAGGAGGAGGAGGAGGAGGAAAGTAGGGATTCAGGGAAATAAAGGCACTTAGACGTCTTGAGTTTCATGTGTGATTGTAAAACTGAGACGAGGTTATTAAATAAAAGCCAGACAAAATGTAATTCCGTTTCCTCGCGTCATCGTCTGCATTGAGGAGCAGGGTTTGCTCGTGTTTGTCGTCATTGTTTTTGTTTTATGGGTTTATTAGAGAGAAGAGACGAGACGAGCTTCAGCTTTGAATCGGTGACAAACGCTGGTCGTCGACGGCCTTTTGCCATCGATCAGTCAGAGAACGAGAGGATGACAAAGTGGGAGGGGCCCTTTTTCAGCTCTGCCCATTGGCTGATGGAAGAGGCAGCCTCCCCCCCCCGTTCTCCCCCCGTTCTCCCTCCGTCCTTCCTGGGTGCAATACATCAAACCTGCTGAGTCACTTTGGTGCATCGGAGCACCGACCAATCAGCTCCGTCCTCTGAGGTCAAAGCAGACAGTGATGGATTCTGCTGCAGGACGGTGTCCGCTAGTTCAGTCTGTTTGTCTCTTCTTTTCTTTTTGTTTCGTTCTGCATCACCTCTGCTTCCAGGAGCCGGTAGAACGTCTGACACAAAGTCCCACGATGTAGTGAGCTTCAACACTCTACTGTCCTCATTTACGTTCACAGTCTGTTCGTAGGTTCATCTGAAAGACGAAGTATTTTAGTTGACGCTGACACTACTGAAAAACAATTAACATCTTTGGTGGCGTGAACCTTTAAACACAGGATCCACGACGCTGCTAAAAGATTAATTTATAACAAACAGCCAGTGGTGGAGGTTTGGATGATTGTTGCTCACTCACGTGTCCATCGTTTATTTTTGCACATTATCTAGAAAGGCTGCAGGTTCTTTGGGGGAAAAAGCTTTTCACCTGCAGCGAGATGCAGCCCGACACCGACAAACACAAAAACTAGATCCTAAACTGATCTAGAATCTGTGGGATGATCCACTAACAATACGGGGGAAACCTACGCAATATTAGGGAGGTGGTCATAATGTTATGCCTGATGCCTGATTTTGAGACTAAAACCTTTAATCATTTGAATGTGTTTTACTTTCACTTCTATCACTTTTACACCGAACTTTACTGCTGCGCTAAAAGACACAACAGCGCTAAACGTGTAATAATCCACCACCTCATGTAACGACAAAATACTGCACAGTTGTGTTACGTTAACACTAAAATCTGATGCTCGGCTGTAACTGGACCCATTAACAAAAAAAAAAAAAAGTGGGATTTGGGTCGAGTGTCGCAGAGAAACCAAGTCATCGTTGACGTTGAGATGATGAAAATACAGTAACAGCTTCGTCCTCCAACACACGGGTCTTCAACAGGGGGCCCGCGACCCCTAGACGGTCCACAGGTCTTCAACAGGGGGCCCGCGACCCCTGGATGGTCCACAGAGACACTGCAGGTGGTGATTCTTTTTTAAATTTAAATGTCTTTAAATACACATTAACTTGAATCCAACATATTTTAGTAAAGGATGAAGGATTAGCAAAATGCTAATAATAATGCGTATTTATAAGTAGCAACAGGTTGCGGGTCCCTACTTCATCTCTCCATCAGTTTGGGTCCTGAAAAACGTCGAGGACCTCAGTTAATAGGTTAATAGACTCCAGCGTCTACACACTGTGGTGACACAGAACACAACAGCAGTGACTTCCTCTTCAGTATTTCCGGCTGCTTCTCCATTTTTTGAAATTTTTGGATTGATTGTTTTGGATCAATAAGGACAGAACTCACAGAGGGAAGGTTAACTGAGGAGGTTTGGAAACTGTTCTTCAGTGAAACTTCAGCAAAAGTAACAGTTTCTGTTGCTGAAAGTGAAGCAGGAGGTAGAAACAAAAACGGTGA
Source organism: Mugil cephalus (assembly GCF_022458985.1). Classification (NCBI taxonomy): domain Eukaryota; kingdom Metazoa; phylum Chordata; class Actinopteri; order Mugiliformes; family Mugilidae; genus Mugil; species Mugil cephalus. The sequence goes on from NC_061771.1 coordinate 29,225,931, forward strand.
CAGCGCCAACTAGTGTTTGGGTGGAGTTGTTACAGAGTGAACCAGGCTGACGATACCAGGGATTTATGCTCTAAAATCGATTCTCAAATCAAAATATCGATACTTTTGATACTTCAGTCATCGGAGGTGATGTAGGAACTCAGAGGAAAGTAACTAAACTGTTGAGTTGTGGCAACACAACAAACCTTGTGAAACACAAACTCAGGTTAAACCACAACATAGAATACGAGACATTTATGATGAGGAGAGAACAGGGTCGAGTTTTCATTTTATTAACAGTTAAACAATCATTTATTTTAATGGTCCATTATTTTACAGTTTTTAATGTTCACATATTTTGCGTTTTTTCTGTTGTCGTATTAACTCGGCTACACAGTAAATGATATTAACTCGGCTACACAGTAAATGAGGCCTCGACCTCAATGTACTTCAGAGTTTAAAGTAAATAAAATAGTTTCATGTCGTGTATTTTCTATGAATCTATGATTTGAAATACTCTACTTTTATTTGCACGAGGTATCGGATCGGTATCGCCGACATCAGCCTGAATTTTACTCGGTATCGGATCGGAAAAGTAACCTGTGGTATCGGCACCAATATAATAAATGACTCGTACCGACTCCTTTGTTCAGCAGAGCTTTAAAAGAGTCTTAAAGTTTAATTATTTTAATCATTATCTTATTCAAATCAATCTCCTTTTCCTTGGAAGCTGCAGTTTAAACTGTGTGTCCACTCTGAGCTTATTACAGAAACCTGTGGTCATTCTGACAACACAACAACACCTCGTTTAACACACAACCCCCAAGGGACTTCTGACTGAACTGGAACTGGGAGATTTACTGAAATAAATAAAGCTTCCAGAGACGAGAACGTTTCGTACGTGTGGTTTATAATTTATTTCAGTATGAACACATACAGTACACTGTTGTGTGCAATCACAAACAACACCACACAATGGGACTGTGGCTGCGTGGCTCAGAGGTTCTGATCAGAACGGCTCCACTTTTACACAGGCTTCCTGTAACATGATAAGGACACTGCAGGGATGGAAACAACAAAACATAAAAACATAAAAACACGAAAACAAAACACAAACGTGAGAGGAGAGAAGTGACATTTGTTCACGGATGGCACACGAAGTGGGTTTGTTAACTTAGTGGCTGAACTCGCACAAAGATCGAGGTTTGACACATGACGACGTGAGGCCTGAAGGGACCTTTCAACCCGGTCACGGACGAAAACGTTTAAACCTCCTCCTTCCAACGGGACACGTTAAACAGTGTTTTCACGGCGGGAACACGTGACTCCGTTGAGCCGTGGGACGTCTAATAAACTAAACGTCTGACCGCGTTTATCTCCGGGTTTGAACCCGAGGCTCAGTCACACGTGGTGAACGTCTAACTTCTTCTTTTGTTTCCTGACAGCTACTGGAGTGTCAGTGAATTTTAATTCGAGCTTGGGCTGAGTGTTTCATGTGCGTGGATAAGGTACAGTAGTGAGGGTGGAGCGTTACTCGGCGAGACACCATCAAAATATAAGCTGCTCTATATTCAGAGGCGAGGATTTCAGAATTTAAACAGCTATTTCATACGTACATACACTTGTGATTTTGGATTTCACACAGAGAAACAGTTCAGAAATGATGGGACCAGCATAAAAGACATGTTAACCTCTATATATATATATATATATATTCGTTTTATTGAGCTGTGCTTGCAGCGACACGTCGCTGTGTGCGTTCTAGTCTCTCCCACAAGCAGCATTGCACCTCCCAAGGTTTTATTAACTCATTATTTTACTTATTTTACCTTTGTGTGAGGAGAGAACTACGACCGTATCCCACTGGTTCAAGTGCAAGATCCCTGCTGCGGTTTAACCAATCAGAGGAGCAGATAAGCAAGTATGGGCCACATTTGGGAGTGGGTGGAGGGGAGGGGTGGTGGAGGGGGGGAGGGAAGCGCAGACATGACGGTTCTTCCTGTGGCGAACAGGAGGCAGGAGACGAGCGGCGCCCTCTACTGGACCGTGGTGACGGTGTCGTGGATGGACTGAGCCACGTAGTCGATGTTCTTGGTGGTCAGGCCGCACATGTTGATGCGACCGCTGGCCATCAGGTACACGTGCTTCTCTTTGATCATGAACTCCACCTGTTTAGCTGTGGCACACAGTAAAGCACAGTGAGTGTGGAGGTTTGTTAACTGATGGAGGTTTTTACCTGCCGCACAACAGGCGTCGGAGTGAAGTCGTTTGGTTGCTTCCTGTTTTTGATCTACGGGTCGAATGTTCCTTTAGCGAGGACCGGTAATTGCCGATATCAGGAATTAGCATCATCGATAGTCAGATATAATAACTTTCGCCGATAAATGACTATTCCGATATCATGGCTTATCGGCCCGATAACATGACTTATCGGCCCGATATCATTGTTTTATCGGCCCGATAACGTACATAATACATATTTTTGTCAGCACTGTGGTGCGAGTCGTCTACACGGCCTGCAGTGAATGCTGCGTTCAAGTGGCGTCAGTATAGTCGGAAAAACAACCTTCTGACTGAAAAAGTGCGTTACTCCCTCGTGTCGGAAAAAAAAACTCGCTATAAACTGTAATTATAATTTTGGTCGTAACTGACTGATAGTATTTTACTCATTGCCCTGGATGTTACACAAACCGGGACATGGGGAATTTCTGTCACCACGTGAATGCATCACAATGTGCGTGCGTTTGTAAATATATAAACATATATAAATGTTCGCTGTGAGTGCAATAAATGTTAAAGAAAGTACCACAGAGAGGGAGAAATAACAATGAACCAGCATAGAAATGTTTGATTGTGACTTGTGTCAATGCATTATTCATTTTTTAGACCTTGTGAAATGCACTTTTTCACCTTATTTACTTTTAAACCTGATGCAAAGTATTTCAGGCTTAGAGGCCTTTATTGTTTGGTGATGTTCATTTGAAATATCCAATAGTTTGGTTTGACCCTGATCTTTTAACAAATGTTTGCTTGTTATTCATCTGAAAAAACAAACATCTTCATTTTAAGAGTCAAGACTATTTGTTCATTTTTGTCTTTCTTATCTTCAGATATGTTATCGGTATCGGTATCGGTATTGGTATCGGCCTTTGGAAGCAGAAAGTTATCGGTTATCAGTAAAAGTTATCGTGCATCCTTAAATGTTACCATAAATCACAGAAATATGTCAGAAAATGTATTAGTTTATTACTTTATCGCCACTTTATTAGGTACACCTGTAGAGTTGCTTGTTAAAACAAATAGCTGATCGCAACATAACAACTCAAAGCATTTATTCATGTAGAAGAGATCGAGAGAACTTGCTGAAGTTCAAACCGAGCATCAGAACAAGGAGGAAACTCCAACGGCCTCCACAGGCACCAGGTCTGAATCCAACAGAGCAGTCGACTAATCTGCAGCAACTGTGTGATGCTGTCATGTCAACATGGACCAAAACCTCTGAGGAATGTTTCCAACACCTGGTTGAAAGTGTGACACCAAGAACTGAGGCAGCTCTGAAGACTAAAGAGGATCCGATCTTTCACTAGGTGTACCTAATAAAGTGGCCGGCCAGTGCACATTTCCCATTTTCTGTCAAGTCTTTAGAGCAAGTTCTCCTCATGGACGTTAACAATGTTATTAAATGCCAATAATAGATACAACAACACAAATGTGCGACGATTCAAACCAGCAGATGAAAAATGGGTTGTGATGCCCCTTTTTAAACAGCAGAGGGCGTAATCTAGTCGAGTTCACATAAAAAGAACTGTTTTCTAAATATATATTTAAATATTCACTGCATAGTTTGTGTTTTGAAGTTAAATCCCGCCTCAGAAATGCGTCATAATTTTGCGGTAACTGTGAGTCGAGTGCATCCTCACATCCCTGCAGCAGGTTCGTGTTGTGTCGTGTCGTGTTGTGTTTTCCCACTCACGGTTCAGGCCGGTGAAGCTGAACATCCCGATCTGCTGGGTGATGTGGTCCCAGGTCCCGGGGGTCCCCAGAGCCTGGAGCTTGGCCTTCAGCTGATCCCTCATCAACAGGACGCGGTCGGCCATGGTCTTCACGTTAGCCTTCCTGCAGAGAGGGGGAGAGGAGGATGAGGTGTGACTTCGAACACACGCGTCTCCTCATTATTAATGTTGCTGCAGTCTCACCAGACTGGATTTGCAGGAAATGTGCAGGTTGTGATGCTAATGCTAGTAACCAGACAGAAAGTAATGCAGGTTTTGGTGGATGTTTAATTAGCTTAGCGCCCTTAGCTCTGTTGCTGTGTCGACGCTACGTCGTTTTTCACCTGCATGGATGGAAACGAGCCTTCGAAACGTCTAAGGACAAACACTTGTAAAGTTTGGCTGTAGATGCAGACTGAGCAACCTGCAACAACGCAGGTAACACCTGGGATTACATCAAACTTCTGCCGACCCATAGCATTTTATTTATTTTTTTTAAAGGCTGAGAAATGTAGCGTCTTTGCTAACCTGCCAGACCCCACGCCTCTGTTTTTATTACGATAATTATGTTAGTTGTATTTATATGTTGTTTAAATGAATCATCTTCCACGTCACAAATTACCTTAAAAATAAAAAGGCACCATTTTTGGACAAAGTTTGTATTTTTTTCCCGTTCTTAAAGGACCGGTTACCGATACCTGTCGCCTAGCAACGTGTCAGGAAGATGGACTAATGTCGATTCAAATCAAGACTGCACAAGGCGTTGACCTGGCCTCCACATTCACTAGATCCCTTAGCTTAGCTTAGCTTAGCTTAGCTTAGCCTAGCATGAAGTCAGGTGAACAGAGCACGCCCCGGCGCTAACGTCCGAGCTCGTAGCTTCAAGCCAGAGGCCGGTTTGTCTGCGCTAACCTTCGCTAACATGAGCGGTTTCCATCTTTGCATGTGACTCTTGGACATAGAGTGTAGATCCCAAAATGATCCCGTGTTTTTTTTTGTTTTTTTGTTTTTTTGTGGCCGTGTGAACATCTCTGTAGATTCCTCAGAGGTTCCTCCAACGATCACATGACTCTGGTGTCAAAAAAAAAACAAAAGAGGCTGAAACAGCTGCTACTACGATACTTTTTTTTTTTTTTTTTTCTGTGCAATCTAACACCGTTCACTGACTCGCCTAGCAACGTGTCAGGAAGATGGACTGATGTCGATTTTAACTTGAAGTAAACCCGAGGGAGCGTTTTTCCACGGGACCGTACCATTCTGCGAACAGCTCGGGGCAGTTGAGCGTCTTGCTGACGATGCGCGCTCCCTGAGACGGCGGGTTGGACCAAGTGGTCCTGACGATCTTCTCCATCTGGGACAAGGTGCGGCTCAGGTTCTCGCTGTCCTGCGCCACCACCGTCAGGTTCCCCACTCTCTCATCTGGAGACGGCGACAGCGAAACAAGAGCGTCAGGTCAACGTCCTGCACTTCTTCTTTTATTTTGGGCCTTTTAACGTGACCGCCGCGTGCACTCACTGTACAGGCCGAAGTTCTTGGAGAAGGACTGAGCGACGAACAGCTCGAAGCCCTCGGAGACGAAGAAGCGAATGGCCCAGGCGTCTTTCTCCAGGCTGCCGGAGGCGAAGCCCTGGTAGGCGGAGTCAAAGAACGCAAACAGCTTCCTCCTCTGGAAGAGAGAAGACGGACAACAGCAGAATGAATTACAGCTTTAATCTCTGAGCACAAATGAACACAGCTGCTGGAGGTAGACAACTCAAACGCCTTTGTCTGCACAACCTGGTTTCAAGTGGCATCTTAAAGTATATTAAAGTATATTAAAGCATATTACAGTATATTGAAGCATATTACAGTATATTAAAGAATATTACAGTATATTAAAGCATCTTAAAGTATATTAAAGCATATTACAGTATATTGAAGCATATTACAGTATATTAAAGAATATTACAGTATATTAAAGCATATTACAGTATATTAAAGAATATTACAGTATATTAAAGCATCTTAAAGTATATTAAAGTATATTAAAGTATATTAAAGCATATTAAAGTATATTAAAGCATATTAAAGTATATTGAAGCATATTACAGTATATTAAAGAATATTACAGTATATTAAAGCATCTTAAAGTATATTAAAGTATATTAAAGTATATTGAAGCATATTACAGTATATTAAAGTATATTAAAGCATATTAAAGTATATTGAAGCATATTACAGTATATTAAAGCATATTACAGTATATTAAAGTATATTAAAGCATATTAAAGTATATTAAAGTATATTAAAGTATATTAAAGCATATTACAGTATATTAAAGTATATTGAAGCATATTACAGTATATTAAAGTATATTAAAGCATATTAAAGTATACTAAAGTATATTAAAGTATATTAAAGTATACTAAAGTATATTAAAGTATATTAAAGTATATTGAAGCATATTACAGTATATTAAAGTATATTGAAGCATATTACAATATATTAAAGAATATTACAGTATATTAAAGCATCTCAAAGTATATTAAAGTATATTAAAGTATATTAAAGCATATTAAAGTATACTAAAGTATATTAAAGTATATTAAAGTATACTAAAGTATATTAAAGTATATTAAAGTACGCGTATTAACACTAATCTGCCGTCGTTTCTCTCACTGAAAGCACACGTTAAGAGCAAAAATGTATATAAACGTATTTTTTTCATGTATAATCACGTGTTCGCAACATTTTCTACTGGTTCAGAGGAATTAATGCAGCAGACGGACTGAGGATGGATTATTTTACTGTGATGATGATGATGATGATGAGTTGATAATAGTAGTAAAACAGGTTTTTCCTGCCGATGTGGAAATCTGGGGACATTTATAGCTCGGAGATAAAAGAGAAAAGAATTAAACGTTATCAACGGAGCAAATATAGTTTCATTTATTCTGACATATTTGTTCATATTTAAACTTCTATGTCTGTGATGTTCGACCAGCTACCGTAATAACTGTAGTCTGCGCGCAAGATCTTTTTTCTCATTCATAAAAAGCTAAGATTGGAGATATTTTTGGGGACAGGTCATCCAAAATGGGGACTGTCCCCAGAAATCTGGGACGTCTGGTCACCCCTAAAAAACTGACATGGCATCTCTTCACTTCTCTTCCTACTGCTTCATTTTTCGGACCTTTCCATCTTCACCAAACCTCACAGAGATGCAGTCGCACCGTGTGTGTTTAGATGATTAATATTATTATATATTTGTATTTTAATGACATAAACTTAATGACATAAACATTGCTGATATTTATCTAGTAACAGTATCTAGTAAGTTAACAGCACATTATACTTTAACAAGGCTTCATGATTTGTGGACATTGATTGAGGCTAAAACCTTTAACCCAAGTTGTGTATGTGTTCTGTAATTAGTGGGACTCGTTGTGCGTTCACTCAAAGGAACGAGGTCACACGAGACCCGCGGCCGCCTCCAAACCAAACGTGGTCCGATCCGGATTAAAGCGAACCTCAGCGCGGCCTGGGTTTGTTCACATCGGACATTTTACCTTCATGATCTCCGCGATCTTCTTCCACTCCTCCTGCGTGGGGTCGGTGCCGGTGGGGTTGTGTGCGCAGGCGTGGAGGACGAAGATGGAGAACTCTGGGGCTTTCTGTGGAGCGAGAGGACGAGTCATTTACATCTGATGTTGGTGGGGTTTTTAAAAAAAAACAAAAAAAAAAGCAAAACAACTCCTATTGAGGACAAACCCAAAGTGAACTGAGTAAGTAAACAGTTTATTAAAGTGAACTAAATGCTGGTTCATGAACATTTTAAAGCTCATTCATGGTTTTGGTTTCTTTTCAAAGCCAAGACTCTGACGTTTCTATCACAAAAGTCAGAGTCACTCTAAGTGGTTTTGTTCTGGGGGAATCAAAGTTGGCACAGAGTTAAAAAATAAGAAGTTGCTGGGTAAATTTTTTTGGTTCTGAATAAATGTGTTGGTTGGATCCTATAATGACTTTTATCAATGAAATCAGAAGAAAATGACATATTGAATGTGGCATTTGCACAAACACAACTCGTGTGCAGAGCTCTGATTGGTTCAAAAACCGACTGCTGTCCAATATACGAGTTAAAGGGTTAAAAAAAAAAGGTTTAGCTGGTGGAACTGATGAATAAATACATGAAGGGGGGAAATTATTAGATTTAGTTTCCGTCTTTGCTCAAAGTCCACAGAAGTAACTGTGACAGAAAGGTCTTAACTGTGTGACGGGGCCATTAAACCCTCACCTCCAGGTCGTCCAGGAGCCCAGTGAGGTCCAGGCCCCTCTTAGCAGCATCCCAGTAGTGGTAGGGCCGGATGTCTGTGAAGCCAGCGTCGGCAAACACAGCGTTGTGGTTCTCTGCGAAGAAGACGTAAAGACGTCTATGTTTGTGATGTTTGGTTATGTTTGTGATGCATTTTTACTTTCTCAAAGGATCATTAGGACCTAAGAAGAATAAAATCATCTTTGAACAGGAAGTTGTTTTTGGGAGAAAAAAAAAAAAAAAAAACGTCCTCACATGTGGACGTGGGGATTATTTCACTATGTATTATATTAAAGTCATGAATGCGTAAGAACATATGACACGTGGCCGAGCAAAAGCAAAATTGCTTGATGCTGCTGCTCTTTTTTATTGATAGAATGTGTTAAATTTGTGCGTCGTATCGAACTAGAAGAGTTAACGAGCACAAATAAACAAGTTACAACCGTAGAATTTGACGAGGTTTTACCCATTTAGTAATTAACGCTGTCATGTTCTCACACCAACGAGTGAACCGACCCTCTGCAACCACTAGATGGCAGACTAAAGCGTCCACTTTCGAGGACAACGGGTCTACACGAAGCAGAATATAAAGCCGCCAACAAACCTAAAACTTAATGTCCACATATGAGGACGCGGGGTCTCGGGGCGCTAAAGCATTTCAGGTAATCTCCAGTTTACTCACCCCAGGTGGGGGCTGAGACGTAGACGGGGGTGGATCTGTTGTTGGTGCCGTTGTACCACCGGCGAAGGAACTCGGCTCCGATCCTCAAAGCGCCCGTCCCGCCCAGAGCCTGGACTCCGCCCACCTGAGAGCAGGAAACAGGAAGCGCATTCAGACCAGGACTTAAACAAAAGAGTGAGGGAGATCCACAGAGATCAGAAGTGCAGCATCAGTTAGTTTCACCAGGAAGTTCCTCATTATTTCCACATAAAAACTCGAGTTTTGCTCCAGCCGTTCATATGTCTCACCCTCTTCTCTGCGATGGCGGGGCTGTCGTCTCCCAGGGCGACCTTGGAGGCGGCAGAGCGGAACTCGGGCAGGCCGAGGATGGGCAGGTACTCGTGGTTCAGGCTCTCGTCCTGCACGATCAGCTGCTCCACCTTCTTCACCACCGGCAGCACCCAGGGCAGGCAGTCGTCGGTACGGTAAGCTGGAGGGGACACATTTTATTCCAGTCTGAGTTAAGGATGGGGGCCGTTAAGGTTTCATCTGATACCTTAGTGCTTTAAGAACGTTAAAAAAAAACTGTGCCTTTTTTATTTTTAAGGCACAAATTATTAATTTAAATGATAAAATACAACTAAGACTGAGAAATGAATTAGCCAACATCAAATAAAATTCACAACATAATTATCATAATAAAAACAGTGGCATAGAGCAAATACGACCAAAATAGTTCCTCAAATAGTCCTAAAGCCACAAGACAAACATGTACGTGTCTTTGAAACAGCGTCTCGAGTTCCCAACGCTGTGTAATCAAATGCACCGGTGTGCTGGTATATTAAAAGTTCACATAACGGGAAAAAGCACCAGTAAACCATGCAGCTCTGGTCTGACAGGCTAACAAACACGCTACATTTCTCGGTGTTTAAGAAAATGCTATGTGTCTTTAGTTGTTTAATGTAATTCCAGGTGTGAACTCCCTTGTTGCAGGTCGCTGAGTCTGCATCTTTTCAGGTGAAGCACAGTTTAACTGTTTGGCCTCAGGCGTTTTGGAGGTTCACGTCCGTCCATGCAGGTGAAAAACTAACTAATTCAGTCAGTGCGTTTACATGCACGTAAAAAAACTAAATTATTCCTTTAATCGGACTCTGACTGGTGAACTTAAGCGCGTGTAAACGCGTTACTCCGAATAAAATCCATCCTATGACCCGACAGGACCCGTCCCGAGTCTGAATAACACCAAACAGAGAGAAGGAAACCGCTACTTAGCTTCATATCATGTCTCTAACCCTCTGAAGGTCACCCTGACCAGCCCGAAGCCTAAAGTGTGCGTCGCACATATTTAACACCCGAAGAACTCGAGTCGCCCTCACACTGTACTGAAGCCCGTCTACAGCCGTATCAAGTGTCCGGCTTCGCCGCGGCGCGAAGGGAACAAACACAAGAGGTCAAACAAGCGCGAGAGCTGGTTTTAAATCGGTCAAACTTCCTGGAAGGAAAGTGTAAATGACTGAGACACAGAAGAGGATAAATACACAGATAAGCGGACGTTAATGAGCCTCAGGCCTCTTTAAAGCCGTCGCCACCTTCTACAAGATGTTTTGGAAACACTTTCCGTCCACGTCAAACCGGTTTGGTTGTGACAATGAGCTGCAGTCAGAGCACACGCTGTTCCTTCAGACGAGGTTAACTTTAACAATCCTGCAGGATTCACCCTCATTGCATTCATTTCTGCCGGGGCAGAGGCGGCTGTTTAATGAGTTACTTTTAAACGACTACACTTCACCAAACATTACGAGGACGATGACACACAAACGCACCACAGCGCGAGGTGGTTTGCGTCCCGCTTAAGGGCTGCGATGACGCCCAAATACGCACACGCAAATGTCAACGCGCTGCAGCGTTTACTAGAGAAACGGCCCCAAAACCAACAACTGTCATCACACATGTGTTTGTCCTGCAGAGGGAGGTAGTAACAGACAGTTCCTGCTTATTACAGAACAAAACAACGTACATTTCAATCAACGTTACGCTCCAGGTGCGTGGAAGCAACTTTTAGCAGCGGTTTTATTCACAAAAATGAAGGTTTGGGGTTCTTCTTATATGCTGGTTTCGTGTTCTTTCTGCGTTTCCGTCCAGTAACCGACTCCGTCCTGTCCCCGGTCTGTCTGTTGTGTCCTTGGGCCGTGGCCCCAGGTGTGTCCTCCCCGGTGTATGACTGAGCGAGTGATGCCGGTGGTGGTGACGTTTCCATCAGGTCAGCTGTGACTACTGACGTAGTTTGTGATAACGTCAGGTTTGGACGTACGTGTACGTGTACGTGTGACAGCCTCAGTCTGCAGGATGATGCAGATGCATCTTCACCTGTAATCGACTGCAAACGTCGTCGTGACTAAATCACACTCGGCTCACGGCAACTAAGGAATAACAGAATAAATGGGAGTTCGAGTAATGTTTCATAGTGGTTGAGTGCATCTTTTATTACATATGAATAACATTTATAAGGGAATGTTCTGTCACAGTTCAGTATTTAACCAATAGATTCATCTGCTACTGAGACAAGAGTCACAAGACGTGATAGTTTGATGCAGGCCTCAGTTAAGCTGACTTGCAGTTGTGCAATTAAGGTCGTCAACAGTTGCCAAGCAAGATGTGATACACAACTAATGTAGTGGCACACAATGATCTTAATGTTAGGTACTGAAAGATGGATGGATGTCTGCAGATAAGATCGCTTTTGTTTGCTTTCTGATTTTAATGTTGTTTTATCTGTCCTCACGTCTCCGTACAGCACTCTGGTCAACCCTACTTATATGTCTTGATTTGCTGGACGTCTACTGCTGATTTATTGTCTATTTTATGGACCGTGCACGGATTTATTTTCAGGAATCAGGTCGCCTCACATTGAGCCAAAAGAATCAACGGCGGCTAACACGAGCACCTGCTACTTAGCTTCTCTGCTAGTTTACAGGGAAGGTCAAATTAAAGAGCTGCTACCCTGCGGCAACGCGGAAACAAAATGGTCCCCTAGAAAACACGAAGCTGTGTAGACAAACGATAAATTAATAAATGAGCAAACAAAACTCAGCGGGTGGCAGGGGTTTCTGTTTGGGTGACCAACTAACTTAGCTTTAGCATTAGCATCCGTTACCTCCAACTCCGAGGTTGACTTTCTTCGGGTGGCTGTCCTCTCGGAAGTCGGCGGTAAGCTTGAAGACGGCGACGGGCGGTGCCTGCGGGACGTCGCTGAACAGGGACATGGCTCGACGTTGACGGAGGGGGACAGAGAGCGGATGATCCGGTGCGGTGCGAGGAGTAGAAGCGAGTGCTTCCAGCGGCAGGTAGAGACAGAGAGAGGCCGGGTTCACCTTCAGCCCCGCTGGATTCAGGACGGACGGAGCGGCGCTGAGACGGAAAACAGGCGTACCTTTCCGGCCAGCCAATAGGAGAGCACGCTTCTCTCAATCAGCCAATCAGAGCGCAGCTAATGTAAACCATAGTAGATGTTGCGACGTTATTTCTTTTTATTATTATTATTTATTTTATATATTATTTAACATATCTTTACATTTAGTAGTTTATTTAATGAGTTAATATATTTTTTTTAATTTATTTTACATTATTTTATTGGGCTTGTTTTTCAGGTAGATCTTTGATAACGATTAGTTTATAGCGGAATAATCTGATTTTTTATTTTTTATTTAATTGATTGGTGGATATTATTTTTTGCTACTGTGTGGAAAGGTAAATTAAAAACAATAAAAAATAATTGAAATGAAAATATTTACATATGTTTAAAAAGCAGGGAATGTTTGCCATAAATTAAAATAAAATCACAATATGATCAAGATAGTCAAGAAATGTTCCATTTCAGCTATATGTGTACATGCTGAATACAACTCTCACCACACAGTCTCATTCGTATAATCTATTTACTCTTTTGTCTATTTACTTTCAAATATATTCTAGGCTAATCTTATTCAAAACATCTCTTAATATAACGATATCAATGCTCAGTAGCCGAATGATCTGCTCCCAAGTTACATTTTATCTTAAATCGTTATTATTTAGCATTGTGTAAACGTGGCATTGATCCAGACTTGCGCGGTATGAACAGCCTGTATTCACATGCGCGTGCTGTTGCGTTATGCCACGATGAGTAACATCACAATAATCCGCTAAGCTACTTCTAATGCGTATAAACTGATATCTGAGCTTTGAATAAACATTCAGTGATAAGCGGCGAGTGGTCCAGATAACCCGAGTGCGTGTTATCAAACCTCCTGCAGGTTGATGCGTATCTGAGTGCGTTCACGGTGTCGGAGCAGCGCACGTCTTCTGCCACTAGAGGTCAGTGTGACCGTGCAGAGGAGGACTCCGGCCTCCGGTTAACCCGGTTCCTTCAAATTAAACGCACTATAAAAGAAGAAGAAGACCTAGTCTCTGCTTGATTTCACAGTCTAGTAAAGGTAGGTGTGTTAAATTATATGTATGCCTATAATTAATGTACATTATATTAAACATTTTCCTCTTATATTACAGTGAATGCGTTTTTTATACATTTTTTTAATGCTAACATGTTTTAGGTAAATGTTTTGCCATTGCTCAAGCGGAAAAATGGCTCATTTTAAGTATAATTGGAGGTGTGCATTTAGACCTGTTTCACTATTTGATGATATTTCCGAGACAAAGTAATGAGTCGATCTACATCACTAAGATAATATGCAGATATGTAGCGATAGCTCTACACCGGCAGTTCACATTACAATAAAATTTCATCACCTATACAAAAATGCATTTAAATAAATATATATATTTGATATAATAATAACATATATTATAATTTAAAGAACTTTTCACATGACAATCAATGGTTTTAAAGCCATGCAATGTACAATAAAGTGTGCAGAATCGCAATAAACACAATTAATAAATAATTACTTTATTATATAATAATTTTCCCCCTCTATTGTGGCTTTGCATGTGTGTGTCTTGTGAGTGCGCTGCATGATAAACATGTGAAAAGCATTGTTAAGCAGGTCCAAGTGGAGCTACTTTGAACAGCTTCATAATGTCGCGTAATTTCAAAGAGAATGATGCATCATCTTCCCTGAGCTAAAGTGTTACTGTAGCTGTGTTTATTAAAGGAAGAAAGTCCGTCCACAGCATGTGCCAGAGCAGACATCACCAAGTGCTTCACAATAAAAGTCTGAAAGGCAGACGAGGCGGTTTAAAATTTCAACATCTGCGGCGGATTAAACGCACGAAACAAATGGGAACGGTCCCGTTACGCGTCGGCGGCGTATCGGTGCACGCTGAAGTGCTGCTTTTAAACTTTGTATAGGTGTGTTTCTCTTCTCCCCTTCCTCTCCCCCTGCCCCTCTTTCCTCCCCTCTGTCTGCTGTGTGTGATCTGAAGTGTTTGATGAATGGCGTCATCCTCGCTTCTGCGTAACCTCCACTTCCAGCCTCCTGCGGCCGAGCGGCCTGTTTTTGTGTCGGTGAAGTGTGACTCCGACACATGTGCGCTCACCTGCCGCTGTAGCCTCTCTCCGGCTACATCCAGAAACTAAACTCCCGCTCTGAGCACAAAAAAATCTAAGCTGCAGATCGGGTTACGCTCGGCTGCGGAGGGTTGACGCGTTTGTTAATGGCTACAAAACTCAAAATTGCTTTTCACCAGGGGAGCGCAGCGAGAACACAGCGAGCACTTCGTCCCGCCGCTCCCCTCTCACTCCGTCACTGCCAGAGATGACAAGGCCTCCTCCTTCTCCTCCTGTCCTCCTCCACTTTTGTCTTCTTCTTCTTTTTTTTTTTTTCCTACCCCTGCCTCTCCAGAAACGCCGCGGTGAACCATCAACAGTGTTAAATTTCAAAGGGGCGAGGGGCTAATGCTCCTGGACGAGGCCGATTGAGCCAATTTGTCGACGTGATGGACGTTTTTTCTCGGCTCCTACTCTCCTGACTGCTGACTGCCGGGCGGCCCGCGGGGTGTGCATCAGGAGTAACAACATGTCTTTGACCCGCTGGAGCAAAACACAACTTTGCACAACCAGCAGAAAGGTCTGAAATAGGCACTGACACTTAGTGGCCGAGGGTCAAACACGTCCAAGATGCATCCAGAGTCCATCATTCGTATCAATAAATCCATATATTCATGAAGCAAAAAGCTGCACCAAAGTGAAGATTATGGCTGAGTGAGGATGTTAAAGGATGGAAACGCTCATGCAATAGTTCTTAAGATGTTTCACCCAGATCAAGAGGTGGTTGTAGCCCCCCAACATGAACGTGCCCCATTTAAAAATTAAACATCATACATTTCTCATAGATATGCAAAGAAAGGCTAATTAAAAAACAATATAACACAATTGGAGGAGGCAGAATTCCAAAAAACATTTTAGGATTTTTCCTAATTTTGTATTATAATGCAGTGTAAGCATAAATAACATACGCATGCCTCAAATCATGGATGCATTTATGCACAATTAAAATACACGCGTCACTATGCACAGTTTATCACTTTTTCTGAGTCAGAATCTATTTCCACATCTGTTTATAACACAAGAGATTTTGTTGGATTTTGTCTTGGTCCAGGTACAAGTACAGTACATGAATTTCTATACTGTACATATATATATATATAGACTGTTTGTAATCAGTATTCCTGCTGTGCTCTGGATGGAAATCAATGACAAATATAGTCTGGTTAGGCCTCAGTCTAAATATAGACTTTTGAATATTTAGGCTACGTGTGTGTGTGTGTGTGTAATGTCTAGATCCTAGATCTTCTAGAACAGAATAGACTTTATTACCATTTGCAATGGTACAAGAAAGTACACACACACATGTATTTATATATGTATGTGTGTGTAGAAAAAAATCATAGGCAATCTAACTAATTGTCTGGGAAGGGATGAACCAATGTCCCCGACATTATGTTTACAGGGAGACAAGACGCAAATTCGAACCATAACAAATAGTGAACTCACTACGGCCGCCAGGACAATACTAAAACATTCACAAAAATAAATAAAATAAATGAACTAAAAGAATGTACTAACCATGATAAAGTCCACCTTATATGAGCCTGTTACTATCGGGCTAAGTAACAGAATTAAGGCCGAGGGGTCGATGTGGGAGCTCTTCTGATTAGTCTGATTAGGAACCTGTTGGGTGAATGTTTCCTCTTCACACTGACATTTGTTCCCATGTGGTATTTTCTTATTTTAATGTACTGTAGTTTACTTTATCTCAGCTTTGTTATACTAGTAAGGATGCATTTGTTTTGAAAGATAAATGTCTCATACTGTAAATGTACTGTCACACTGTTATACACCAAAGCAAAAAGAAATTTAAAGAAAAAAATCTTGCAAAAAGAAAAAAGAAGATAAAAGAAAACAAAAGCATTTTAAGTGGCAGCAGAGGAGGGGAAATTATTACAAAAGACACATTATAACTAATATGTTCACACACACAAAACTAAATACAGTTGGTTATTGAACTAAAAGGATTGTGGTGAAGTGTGTGTTAATGAACTCTAATCAACAGCGTGAGAAGCGTGAATGGCTACGTATTAGCATTTTAAAACAGCACGAAATTATATCCAATTACAGAATTATATCATAAAACCAAACCAAAGGGCAATCGCACAAACATAACAAATCGTTGACATTTTTTGCTAATTTTTTTCTGGCCACATGTCTGCCCACGTGGCCCTTAAATCTGCCTCTGCACATACTCGACAAATGTCGACCTTGATGTGGCATTAGAGGTAAAGACAAAGAAAAACCGTGGAGATTTTCATGTTTGGACCAACGCTGCCATGTTCCTAGAAAAACCACAAAGAGAAAGTTTCTCCTTCTTCTTGTTTGTGTGTGTGGCCCAGTGATGCTACGTTTCCCGTGACGGCTGCAGACTCTCAGCTCCGTCCTTTATTCAGCAATCGACCTGAACACGTTGTTAATCTGCCTTTAATGTGAGCATGAAGACAGATTACTAGCCCTGTCTCGCACACACACACACGAGGGAATAATAATAAAAATAATAAAAAAACAGTGAAAGCTACCAGTACCAGGAGAAATAAAAGCTACCACGGCTGCATGTTCTCAGTCAGCACCTGTTATCCTGCACCGAGGGCAGGCGGGGGGCGAAGCACCTGCATGCCGGCCGTTCCCACATCTGCAACACATACACCTTATTTTTTTTGTGTATGATCCTCTGGTATTTTCATTCCTCTGCATGTTTCATGTGAGGGGAGGAAACTGTCAGCAGTGTGTGTGTGTGTGTGTGTGTGTGTGTGCAGTAAAGTTTCGCATGTGTCTAATGTGAAAACTCCATCCACCACCGTATTCATGCTTCAAGCTGTGAGCCTGTTCTCTGTGCACCTATAAGGGAGGTC
Source organism: Mugil cephalus (assembly GCF_022458985.1). Lineage (NCBI taxonomy): Eukaryota > Metazoa > Chordata > Actinopteri > Mugiliformes > Mugilidae > Mugil > Mugil cephalus. Next base: position 29,243,254 of record NC_061771.1, read on the forward strand.
TGGGACGAGGGGGGGGGTCGGTTGGTGTTTGGTGGAAGGAGGGAGGGAGGGAGGGAGGGGGGGAGGGGGGGGGTCAGGGCGATTCATTGTCAGGTCAGTAATTATCAGATTTGCCAAATCCCTAGCAGGAATAGAACACACACACACACCTCAACCAGCCCGGGGGCCTTGGAGCCAAGGCGAAGCTGAGAGAGGAGAGCCGTCAGTGGGACAAGTTGACAGGCCGACCCCCCCCCTCCCCCTCAGGGGGGGTGGAGGAGCAGGGTGGGGGGACGATAGCCAGCGCTGCTCTGACAGCTGCTTAGTGTTAGATTCTGCCTGCTCATACTCAGACAAAACACGCTACAAGCTCAGGCTCACACATGAACAAGCGCACGAAGAATGCGTTTGCGCATCTGGGCGCGCACACCAGCAAAATGCGCCGCGCGCCAGTTTGTGCGTGCGGGCGTGCTCATAAAAGCAGGGGCGCAAACAAGCAGATGTACAACGTGGCGTATACACATTCATTTATTCCCAGATAATGATTTCTTCACAGGGGCGGGGAGGAGCGGGGGGAGAGGAGGAGGGGAGGATGAGAATCTCCAGCCTGACAGTGATTCAAACACTGATGCTCTGCTCCTCGACCAAATTGAATATTTGTCTCGTGACGGCATGACGTTCAGGCCAGCTGAAGTACTGTAGCTCTCTGTGTCATTTTACTAGTTTCTCTCTCTGCACATGTTTGCCTCTCGTGCGGTAAAACATCTGGCGACTGCAGGTGGGTTTGGAACAAAGCTGAACAAAGCTGCAAACATCTGGATTCACCTGCACAGATGAATGGATTCAGGGCCGTCAATGAAATTGGCACAAAACCCTTTTTCTTCTGTGAGGTTTATTGTTTTTTTTTCCTCGCGGCATGTCGTAAAAGTGATTTTCTTATTAATATTTATATTATATAATATAATATGGGGCATGTAAACACATATATTAGATTATTTCATTAGGCGTGTGTGTAATTTGAAGAAATGATGTGACAACTTGGTGAGAAGGGCCAGGCTGCAGTCAACACTGAGCCCAGTGAATAGACTCTGTAGGTTTGCTCCAGTTCAGAAGCGTTTTCCTCATCTTCTTCTTTAAACGTGAGCACTAGTTTGAAAATATGTCAAGGAACCAGTGGACTGAAGTCTTGTTGGGGAGTTTATTTGGAACATTTGTGGGCAGCGACGCAAACCAACACTCACCTGCAATAAGAGAATTAAACCCATGTAACAGCTTAACTCCTGGAGTGAAGTGAAGAAAACACTCATTGAAATAAAATAAAATAAAAAACATTCCAATATTTCTAAAACTATTTCTAAGAGTCAACACCAGCCCTTAGATCTCAGAATGGACATGGGTTGCTACACGTCTAAGTGACATCCACATGAATGAATGAATGCCAGGTTCAAAAGATTCCCAGCAGAACTTTGAATTGTCCCAAGATGATTTAAATGTTACTCACTTCTCCTGTCGGTGGTCGTAATGTTGTGGCTGATTAGTGCTGGTGGTGGGACTGAAGCTATTTCCAGGTTGAAGCTGAGGTTAGGTCAAGTTTATTCTTGGTAACCATGTTTATTATATATATCACATATCTATTTAATTCAATATATATAATTATTTTTTTTTGAAAACCTCTGTGAAACTTCAGGTGAACAACAAATAGAACTAATTGAGGCATCAGCAGAAAACAAAGCGTGGCCCAGACACGTCTCTGTGTCTCTGAAGGGAGCATCTGTGTGTCCCTGCTCGTTACCTCCTGGACTGACTCTGTTCCCATTGACAGTTAATGGGGTGTGGGTTTGTCACTGAGCGACAGGTCTCATTTCCTCCTGCGCCGAACGTGCGCGCACAACAACTTGTCAACGCGGTAATTTACGCCCCAGCGCCGGGATCGGGACCTTCCCGTACTGTACCGTCCCAGCACGCCGGCCGCTCTCCTCCGGCCTTTCTAGTCTGTGTTGAGTCTGGGCCGTGTCTGCGACAGGAAGTGATCCGTGTCGCTGCGCACACATCAACAAACAGGACCTGGGTCTGCGAGGAGGAGGAGGTGGTGGAGGTGGTGGAGGTGGTCAGGGTCAGAGGTCAAAGTGGGAGGAGACTTTTGAGTGACGGCCTTTAGCAGCAGCGTGTCTGCTGTTTGTTTGACCAGAGGCCTGTGTTGTCATCGGGTCTCAGCCCCGTCAGTGAAGAGGAGACAACGCAGGGATGTGTTGATGGGTGAGTGGTAGTGGGGGGAGGAAGGGGAGGAGGAGGGGGTGAAGTAAAAGCAGAAAAGGGTTTACTTTCCTCTTTGCAGTTAGATCAATATCATTATTTTTTTAAGTTATCGTCATCATCATTTTATAATCATTCTATAGACTTTAATGAGCCACATTAAATTGTTTGGCCACAGTAGCTTAGTTGCACATAAAAAAAAATACGGGTATTATCTAGTAAAATAACATAGAAAATTGTGTAAGCGAAATATGTACAGAATTATCATATGATCAACAGTAGAGGGTAGCTACGTGACGTCACAGCTGGCTGACGTCTCCATGGTTACGGCCGCTGTGTGGCAAAAGGTGACAGTTGAGCATGGAGGTTAGCAGCATTAGCTTGAATCATTGGCTTCAATAGCATCTAATTTGTAAAATTAATAAAAAAACAAAAACAAAAACAAAACAAACATCACATTTGAAAAACAGTCAGAGATGTATTTTTTACAGAAAAGAAAAGAGAAGTAAATGGATCGCTGCATTACGAAGACACAAGTCCAGTCGGACGCCACAGTATTTCTTGGCTCTTAGCGAACGGTTGTTCTCTTGACGCCACAGCCACACACGAAAAGTAAAAAAAAATAAAAAATAAAAGCACCACAAATAGGGCTGATTGTCTTTCAGCAAAGAAAAACAAGGACGTCAGAAGAAAAATAACCACTAACACAGAAAGAGTAACCAAAAAAAGTTTATTCCAACAATGTATAACACTTACTGACTGAATGTTAGCGTATGAAATACGGCGGCCATCTTGCCGTCCTGTGGCCAGTGATGTCATGGGGTTGGTGACAGTGAAAGAGACAAGAGAGAGCTCGAGAAAGACATACGGTGAAAGACAGATAGCGGAAGATAGATTGTCTTAATCAGATACACGTAGCGTGTACTTGTCTTATGTTTGAACGCGTAGTTCTAGCTAGCTTAGCTTACCTGCTACAAACTGGGTGTCTTTCAGTGAAAGCATTGTCAGTTCTAACACATTCACCTCCCAGCGTATAATATGGAAAGTACAGGACAGAACGTGGATTAAAGTGTCCAACAGATGGACTCTGAAACAGTGGCATCAGTGAACAACAGCCACACTGACACCTGGGAGTGTTTTCTCTCCAAACTTCTCTCCAAACCATCGGTTTCACCACTTCTTCCATTCTTAAGCCCTATTTTCACAGGCCTGGTTTTACCTGGGGACCTTTGGTAATTTCTAACAATCAAATTTGTTAATCGCAATCCTGTGCAGCCGTCCACGTCTGTGATTTGTAAAGTAAAAATGACACCACAAACTACCATAATTCTCATAACACAGACGTCCTCCGATAAAAACTAATCCAGTGTGAATCGACATTTCTGTAAATTAGGGGTTGTCAGAATTCAAAATCTGAACAGATTTTAAAGCTCAAAGTCGAGATGTCACTGAGCTATTCACCTGTTTGGATGGATGAAATCATTAAATCACTAATTAATCTGTTCATCGACAAAGGTGGAGCTGAGTTAAATATCGCCAGGTGGTTGGTCACTTCTTCCCCGGGATAAATAGTATCAAAAATATATTTTTATTATCCATTATAATTTGCAAAGTAATTAAAAGACACAGTGGAGTTAGGGCGGAAAGTAGCAGAGCCACAACAACGGATTGTAAATCCGAGTAAAACACATAGTTTATTTATTTTGGCCGAATGCGCCACATGAAACGCAAACGTAGGGAGGTAACATCTGAATCACAGGACGTCCTCAGGTAAAACTAATCCCATGCGAACAGGACTTTAATGGTATCACTGATCGATTATACCTCAAACTCAAGATCTCTCTCCATTTCATCCTCGTCCATTTCCAACCAACCATGTGACAGATTCGATTACATCACCTCAAAATGCCGACTCGAAACAGGCTGAAAACTAAACTTTTTAAATCTTTGATTTTAGAAACTTAGTATTTGCCTTCAGCAGAGGTTTTGTTTTGGATGCAGTTCTCAGTATAAGGAGCAACACACGTTTAATTTCCTCTTCAGTGTCGGTCTCTGTAAATACACGTTACACATCTGCAGAGCAATGAATCTCACTTTTCTCCTCATATCATAACAATATTGAGTTCTCTTTTTTTTTTTTTTTTCCAGTTCTCAGGAAAATTGCGCAGTCAAACATCACACCAGTTATTCATTCAACATACCTCAGCGCTATTCTTTCGTGGGCTCGTATCCCTGAACCCTCGGCCGACCGGCAGCCTCCGCTGCTGCGTTTCCAGCCGGCTGCTGTCAAGGTTACTGAGCTGCTGCTGGATGGTTGAAGTCTGGGAAACGTTCAGCTCCTATTTTTGGGTCTTCAGGGCCACTTTCTAAGAGGAACTGACAGGACCTTGCACAGCAGCTGAAGACTGTGATAGGTTGAATGTGTGTGTGTGTGTGTGTGTGTTTCCTAAAACTGGCACGTAACCCTGAGATAAAGGGAAACCACACAACATATCTGCCTCCGCCGGCTTTTCAGAGAAGAATCTCTGAAATTTTAATCATTCACTCATTTACATTTTTTTTTTTTAAATGCAATTTCTAAATATTAAAGTCGTGTCAAACATACATTATTTTCCATATAGATATGCTTCTGTTTTTGTGGTAATATTCCTGTGAAATATTTTGGGAAAGTATCTTTACAAATAAAGCAAACACATGCATTGAATACATCCCCGCCAGTATCTGAGCAACATTTCATAATTTGTGTATAAATTTATTGAGCGATATTATCTTGTAAACAGGTTTGTGGTCGGGATGAATGGAAGATTTCAGACGCACTAAGGGACTATTGGTGCTGCTGAACTATTATGAAAAATTAAAACGTACATTGCCGCATTAAATTGGACTGAAAACTGCTGCTGTACTAAGTTTCATATGTTCATTCATTTACTGAAAAGAAAAGAATAAATAATAATAATAATAATAATAAACATTCAGAATTTCCTGTGAAAACCTTAAGTAAATTAATTGATTCATGTCATATTGAGCTAGAAATAGTGACAATACGCCGGTCAGCCACAACATTAAGACCTCTTACAGGAGACGAAAATAACACTGACCATCTTGTGACAATTCCAGACCGGACCACACACAACCCCCGACCCGATGCAGACTGACACAGACACACAAAACCTCTTTAGCAACTAAAAAAAAAAAAAATAATAATTATGAAGAACAGCACAAGGTGTTGACCTGGCCTCTAAATGCACCGGATCCCAAACTGATCAAGCATCTGTGGGATGATCCTCCACTAACACTATAATGTTAGGAAGGTGGTCATAATGTTACGCCTGATCAGTGCGTGTTTTCAAATCAAATCGAATCAAACTTTATTTATACACACACACACACACTCTCACCCACACTAGAAGCCGTTGAGGAGACAATAATTTATGATCATTAGATTTAGTAACACAATATAAATATCTCCAGTACATAATACAGGATGATAAATGGTAAAAGAAGCATAATAAAGTGCAATAACATACAAAGTAGTATGAAGTACACAGTAAACTGCAGCTTAGTAATTCTAAAGTATCGCTTTATGTACCAGGATTTGGAGGAAAGTACAATTACAATAGATTACTTATGTTTCTGACCAGTGTACTGCAAATAACTTGTTGTAAATGTACAAGAAAATACATTAAAGTGTAAGTTACAGTATTTAGCAGTTTTCCTCTTTGGGCTTTCTGTAAAAAACTTTAACTTTCTGCTTTCATTTCTGCTCCTAGAGGTCTAACTATCTAAACTCTTTAAGGAAGTATTCAACCACCACAGGTATGTTTGTGTATGTGTGTGTGTCTGTGTGTGTGTGTGTGTGTGTGTCTGTGCGTGTGCGTGCGGTGCCATAAAAGTCCCCCTTTTTTTTTTTTTTTTTAAATGCGTAATCTTCTTTCTTTCCCCCAAACATCCCACAGAGAAAGACATTTCGGTCCAAAAAAAAAAACCCAAAGCCCCGAGGCTTTTTTATTTACAGCGTCGGCGTGTGATGGAGGAGCCTGTCGGTCTATCCCAATAACAGATTGTCATTTTGATGGCGACGCCACACGGGGAGAGGAGAGCAACAGCCTGAGTTCATCCCTCTGAAACGCTGTTTACTTCCTGGAAGGTCACGAGGCCGCATCGGAGCCCGGGGACACACCGTACATGCGTCCGTGTAAACACATAAAAGTATATTTCCTTCACGCGGATTCCTCGCTGCGTTTGCTTTCGTATGCACGTTTTCTAATTATTTAGCAGAGATTAACAGCTTTTAACGTCGTTAACTCATCAGGCGAAACACTTTTAAAACGCGGCGCTGTGTCATTCATCATCATTTGGTGCCAGAGCTCATCATTCTGTGTATTCCAGTCTGCAGCAGCGAGGATACATGGGACTTTTAAAGTGCCGCTGCAGCACAATAAATCACAAACAACATGGGGTCTATAGATAGACTCGTGTAAACGTACAGTCATCAGAACACGCACGCACACACACACGCACGCACGCACTCACACACAACAAGACAACTTCCCCTCGCGTGAGTTATAGCCACTCCACAATAGCTCCAATAATAGTTTCCCATCTCCCATCGCTGGTGACAGCCGCGCCCTCTCCCTGACCTCCGGTTCTGATCGCGGGGGCAGCGCTTCTGGTTTCATTCATACCAACGAGACAGCGAATGGACGGGCGGCCTCGGGAGCAGGCCTCAAACTGAGCCGGAGGGACGTTCGTCCCCGCAGCGGGGGGACAGGGACAGGGAGAGACGCCACCTGTTTGGACATCAGAGGAGGAGGACGGGGGGGGGGGGGGATTTACATGTGGGATAAACAGACCGGGAAGACGCGCTTTTTTGTCGGAATGTTGTGAAATATGTTGATGCAATAAATTTCGAATTGCAACTAAACATTACACGCGTTTCCAACAATTGGAGGCATCTTATGCAACGTCGGCGCGTCGCCGTCTGTTTAGTTCTGGGTGTTCTGTCAGCGACGCTGATTGAAACATGGAAAAACTGGTAGCAGCTATTTTGCAAATTCATCCCGTGGGCCTGATTAGACTCGAGCGCAACGTTTTTCAGGCCACTCACCCCCAAACTGATGGAGAGGTTAAGTAGGGACCCCCTACCTACGACATGTGTTCTATATTTCTTTGTCCATTCAGGCCTCAGTAGTCGCCTGGTGAGCGCTAGCTGCGCTGTTAGCTTCTCTTCCGCTAATGTTGCCTCATGCGTCTGAGATTTTACCTGGGACTGAAAACACTCTCAGAACCTGACAGTGACATGCAGCATCGTGATTGGCCGAGTACCGATCGGGGGCGTAGATTGACGGGTCTGGAGTGGCGCTCTGTGCTGAGACGGCTCCAGTATCTCTGAACGAGTGAAGGGTTGACTGAAAGATTTAGAGTTTTCTGCCTCCAGTTATCCCTTTACCAAAACACGTGGGACTCATGTTCATGTGTATTTAAAGAATTTTAAATTTGTGGGGGGAAATTTAAAAAAAAACACACAAAAATGTCGAATCAACCAAAGATTTTGCCGCCGTTTACCTGGGGGCACATTCAGTGAACAGTTTAGGGAATGTTTAGTTTAAATACGCTTTGTTGTCCTTTTTCTTTTTCCTTCTTCCAGGGACCGGTTGTGATTGTGCGAACCCACTGGACTGACTCATATATGTGTATATATATCAAGTGGAGGAGGTTGGGGCGGATGGATGGGAGCACCAACTTCCTAAAAGTCAACCCTCGACTTGGTGACTTGGTGTCAAAGTTATTTGAGTTCTTCTGGAAGCAGGATCAATCAGTATATTTGTGTGCAAAATGGCTGAATTTGCATCAGTTATTTGAATTTTATTGATTTATTTTTTTTTTCATTTTCTTCCCCCACAACAAACGTTCAAGGCGCCATTGTTGGGTATCGCAGGGAAAGGGACGCACACACACGATTAAATGAAAAGTTCGGGTTAATGTAACTAGATAAAGGACACAGGTAAAGAGTAAGTGGACAGAAAAAAACTGACAGGAAGCAAAGGAAAAGACAAAGACAGGAAGTATAAACTAAAAGAAATGCAAATAAAACTATAAAACCCTATTTTTATAAAATAAAACAGGAAAACAAAAAGTACCAAACCCCACCATATCATGACATACACACATATGCAATTACAATATTATACAATTTACAATATGAGTAACTTTTATATAGCTACTTGACGTATTGTATCAGATTTGCTCAAAGTCAATGGTTATAAAATACAATTCATTATAAATATGTGTTTGAGGTATTATTTCATCACTAGTACACCTCAGTATAATACTGAGCACCTATTACTCCATTTTAAATTTATTATGATGAGTGAATTATAAGATTAAAAAAAAAACAGTGTTATATGTGGCCATAATTATCAAATAAAATATACGAGTGTCAGGGTAAAATTGAAGTGGATTTATGCGGCGCAGGCATCCTGCAGCGTGCCAGAGATCACTGCTGTTTAAGCTCAGACTCTGTGGCTGCTTTCCTTTTTGCTCACACAACAACAAGTCATTAAACGAAGCGCGAGAGAGCTCAGGGTTTGTTTCTTTATACTGAAGTTTTTTTCCATTCAGGTCTCCACAGACAGAATGGGTGAGAGTGAACGGATTAGAGATTAAAGGAACACTGAGGTTCAGGTTGAGACGTGGGAACAAACCACAAACTACGTGTTCTCAAGTGGAATTCGCCCTCTTCTGCTCTTTACGGCTATCGCAGCATCGCTTCAGTCAAGATTAACGTTTTTTTTACTCCAGACTTCAGTGCGTCTTTCCTGCCCTGTATCTTGGTGTTAGCTTACATTTGTAAATATATATATAAAAAAAGGTTCATGACTTTAGAAATAAGCTTTTTTTATCCACTGTAACAGTTGAAAGGGCCTCACATGAAGGCACAGGGTAACATTTTTTTTTGTCCCCAATCTTCCTCCTCTGTGGCTTCATAAAGACTTTTCTTTTCTTATTCCTTTTCTCCTACAGTACAATAATAATTAATAAACCGTAATAAATATTTCTATTAAAGTTCATAAAAGTTGGAGAGGGTAGCCTGTAACTAGGCTCTAAAAAAACTGAGTTCTCTCCAGGAAAGTTTTTAGTGATCATCTTCAGTGGTTATATTATTATTATTATTATTATTATTATTATTATTATTGTTATTGTTATTATTGTAGGTGTTTAATCAAGTTGGTAGTGTTGAACGATGATCAACTACTACCACCCCCATCAAACATCCACATTGAACAATTTACAAGTTGATAGATTTTGCATCTTCCTCTTTGATTTTAGGTGTTATTTTTTTTTTTTAACGCTAACCAGCAAACAGAAGAACAAGATTTGATGCTACGGAAATGTAGACCCACAATAGTCAACTAGTTTAAAAATGTCTGGATCAATACAAAAGGACGTCCCTGTGTTTGACCCACAATGAACAAAAAGTAATGTGCTTTAAATACAGTATAATAATATATATTGTTTAAATAATACAATATAATTTCTGTTTTCTAGTATTTATTGTGCCTCAAAGTGAAAATACTACAATTATTATTATTTTTTAGATTTTTTACAGTGTACATTAAAAAAAAATATTATTATCAAAGTACATGTCAGTTCATCCCATTCAATTTCTTGATGTTACAATTTATTTTAACATGTTTTAACCCTTAATAGGGCAAGGAACCATATATGGTCACATTTTAAAATGTGTCCCTGTGTCTCTTTGTGAGGTTTAGAAACATGTGGGTTTTATTCAGAGAAGATCAAGGAAACATTCTCAGGTCTAATGTGGTCTACAAGGTCCACCTCTGCATTAACGCTGAGCACACCTGAGCATGGGAGCGTGGAGCATGAGTCTTCAACAGGGGCAATCGCAAAATCTTTGGTTGATTAGGCATTTTTACATATTTTCCCCTGCAAATTAAAATTTCTTTAAATGTACTTTAACACGAATCCCACATATTTCAGTAAAGGGATAAATGACGTTAGCACTTCACTCATTCAGTGACACAGGAGCTGTCTTAACAGCGCGCTGTTTCACACGGAGCAACCACACAAGCTGAGACCTGTCAATCTAAGCCACCCGTACACAGTAGGCCCCGCCCCTATCACGAGGCCGCATGTTACACACCTACTCTGCCAGGTTCCCCACAATTGATCCTATTGAGTGCCCAGGTTTGATATGTTTATATCAGGTATGTTTAGGTTTACAGCAGTTGGCCACACGCTACTGTTGCACATGTTTGAAATATATATATTTAATATAGAACAAATTAATTAATCTTGATTTTCTCAATGAAACTTAAAAAAAAAACACAAAAATAAAGACGTATTCTTATGCCCTACAATAACACCCCAGGTTTGAAATGCAGAATCTCCGAGTATTTCCGAGTGCCCTATAAATGGTTAATCAAGACAGTGACCTCCTTAAGATGTGTTTACTGACTGTACCGGGAAATGTTGGTAGATAAAATTAACTTGCAGCGTGTGAAACTCCATATGGGAGATTCTTTCCTTGAACTCAGCAGCAGCAGCGCAAACACCCCGACTACTATCAACACGACGACATTCCTGCTGCAGGACACCTGCTAGCTCCGTCCTCAGGGACCCTCGCGGTTTCCCACATCCTGCGACAGCTGAGCTCTCAGGTACCCGAGCACCCGAGCTCGGTCCAGAAGAGCAGGAAGACGTTTTCACAGCCACCAAAAAAAATAAATAAAGATCTGAGCCTGACTGAAGGAACAGAGGGGTCTGATTTAATATCCTACAGTGGAGTTCCCACATGGAGTTGAGTCTATTTAATAACGTCGTCTGACACCTAATGAGGGGGTTTTGAGTGATCTCCACGTGGAGCTCGGAGGTCAGCAGCAGCTTGTAGGAAATGTTCGGTGTCTTGCTCAAGGCTGCGTCAGGGCGGATGCTCGCGGCCTGAGGCGGCTGAAGGACAGTCACCCCCCCGCCCCCCCAACATGCTGCTCTACAAACAGGAACCTTGACTTTCTGACTTGAAGGTGGACATTTTTTTTTTTTTCTTGCAGTGAATCACTCTTGGGAAGTAGCTGTTTCAGCAAGTTGTTTGCAGCTGCCGTGCTGAGTGCGTTAGAATTATTTACAAGTTCGTGTTTAGATCTGCGGTGATTAGTTGAGATTTATTTTAGATTCTTATTTACAAGTGTGTATATCAGCGCTGCTGGCTTGTATAATCAAAATAGAGAATGGAGTCCTAGATAATGAGAAGGTATAAAGCATCATATAAGTATTACATGCGAAGGGCTGATGCATGTTGAGGAAGTAGCAACCGGCTGACAAGGACAGAGCAGAGTGAACTTGTGAGGCGTGATACAGAACAATTAAACCAGGGATAAAACACTGAAGGACGAAGAAGGAGAACTAGAGGCGACTGTAACGTACCCAGGCATAGGACTAAATTATCCCAAATGGTCTCATCCGAAAGAGGAACACTCACTTTTCACTTTACGTACTTTTACAAAATAAAATCTCAAACATTGGTTAGAAATAAACCAAACCACTTTTGTCATAATATTGTTTGTTTGTCTGTCTATGTCTTTTTTGATTTGTTTTGACATTGTCCATCTGTGTATGTTTCTGTAATTGTCTATAAGACCCCTTCATGGCCTAACGTCACTGTGACGTCACAACGTTAGCTGGAGGCAAAACAGAGGGAAGCTGGAGGCGAACGCCGTCACTTTAAACCATGGAAACGTCGTCTTGCTGTATTTTTTGAGGCCAAAACCGAAAAAATCAAAAACACACTTGATGCTTTATCACATACCAGCCACTGACAGTTTGGCTTTGGCGATTAGAAGAAAAGTGAGACAATCATCAACACTTGCAGAACACACTTTATATCAGATGAGATTAATATGTAACAACAGCAACATCAGTTTCAGCCTGTGGATAACGTTATGGGTCACAATTAATTGTGACTGAAATTATGTCAAGTTAATCATTATTTAGGGGATTTAGCGAGCTAATGCAACTTTAGTTGCGTGTTTCAGGGGTGTCAAAACAGAAGTTGCATTTACTATGTTTCCCTCCACAGTGGTTCCACTTACTTCTTGTAATATCTTTGTTGGAGAGGCTTCACTTGATAAAGACAGACCAGACTTCGTCCCCTCTGTGTCCTCCTTTGGTCCTTTGGTCCAATCCTCCAGAGGCAACTCTTTTAAAATAAAGAGTAAGTGTATTATAAGTGTAATATATTCTCTAAAATATGTGTTTTCCTCATCCATTACTGCTAAAAAAACAGTCTGTTGAAATATGCTAACCGCCCTTTACAAGCTATTATGATGTTTTGCCTCCGGCTAAGCTCCGCCCCTCAAAAACATCACACTGTTTACAAAACAGTGAAGGAGTCTATAGTATGATTTTTGTTTTAAAGTCTTCTGTGTCTGTGCTGAGACATGTTCCATGCATGCATGTTTTTTATTTCTATATTAAAATAAATAAATTGTAGCAGGAAAAACTTACTGCACACGAATAATGGTTAATACAAGATACACAAAAGAAACGTTTTGCTACAAATCCCACTGGAACAAATGGTTATTACTTTGAAATGTCATCAAAAATGTGTGAATTGGAAGTGGGCGGAAATACGTTTTTAGTTGCTCAGTCACCCAGTTGTGTTTCCTCCAGCTACAGGTGTGTGATTGTTAACAGATCCTAGTCAGCAGAGTTTATGAGTCTACAGGTAACACCCACAGATGTTCCCATCTACTCCAGCTCCTCACCAGAACTTTAGAACCGAAGAAGCTACTTGGATGAAACGTCTCCAAGAAACTCTTCAAGTCTAGACGCTGTTGTTCAAGCCTTGTTTTTGGATATAAATTATAAGTGTTGTTATAAAAGGTTGATGGTTTTTATTGGATTAACGGAGGAATGTTGACTGTTTAACGTGTTTTGAATAGTCAAGTTCTCTCTCTATATTTTTTTATATTTTTCAATGATTTCAGCTCAAAGAGTAAAGTGTTTTTTCTGCATAAAAATCACCAATGCCTTTGGGTGAACCCGGTGTTGTAGGGTGTTGTAGGGTGTTGTAGGGTCACCGCTAGTTGCTTTAGTGATGTGTAGATCGATACTGAAATGTCGATACTTCTCTGCTCTAAAATCAGATCTCGATAGCTAAACAATAATTTACTTTAATGGCTGTATTAGTTTACTTCTGCCCTTTTTAGTGTTTGAAACAGCATTTTCACATATTTTGTGTCTCTGTTTGTTTTTTGTGTTGTTTTATTAGCTCATCCATATAGTAAAAGAGGCCACTACCTCAATGTAATTTAAAATAAATAAATAAATGACTCTTATGAAGCCGTGATTTGAAATATACCACTTTTTTTAATTTTTACCAGACACATTAGAGTGTATTCACACAAAGTATCGTTGTTGGTATCCCCGATATCAGCATGAATTTTACTGAGTATCGGTTCAGAAAGGAAATCGGTGATATTGAACATCACTAGTGTCCGTGACTGTGGCGGCCTGAGGCTACGGTCCACTCTTCTGACTGTTCATACTACAATGGATGGGTCAAATGCAGAGAAGAGGAATATCTCCATGAGGGATCAATAAAGGAATAATAATTTTTATTACTGGGTGCGAAATGATTGAATTTGCATCATGTATTGTTGGTATTGTGGTATTTGCACTTTTTTCAGTCAGTCCTATGAGACAACATTAATCAGAGGAGCAGCATGAAGATTATGGCCACGTTATAGTTTTCGTATAATTTGTTTTTATTTTTTGCTTTATTAATATTTGACTAACTGAGGTAATTGTAAACAGGAGGAGCGACTATATTGATTTATTTGAGGACTTTGATTAATGTAGGCGAGCTTTTGTCATTGCATGTGGAAGTGTGTGAAAGACAAAATGCAACCTCTCACAAAAATACAAAAAAAGTGTCCCACGCAGGCGTAAAGCTTCCCTTTGATTGTAAACTTCTTATTTTGGTGTTATATCCGACCACTCCAGTCAAACCAAGACATAAAGTAACTCTCGAAGCTGTGTGTTTGCTCCACAGTGAAGTGTTTGATTGATTTGTCATGGAAGAGTCATCAGAGGCCTGATGTGGGCCAGCGCCTCAGAGAAATGAGTTATGTGTTACGCAACATAGGATTCAGGGATTTTTATTTGTCATCTGCAACAGACAGAAGCATGAGATGGAACCAAATTATGCTCTCAGGTCCCGGATTATATCCCACAGTAACTATATGGGAATAAAACAGTGCAGATGTAGTACAGAGAAGAAGAGAAGAAGACTTTTATTTTGAAAGAGAATAATGAGTTGATAATATGAACAGTGTTTAATGTTCTGATTTAGTTGCTTTCTCAGTATGATAGAGAACTGTGAGTGTCGTGATGATACTGTGCAACCATTGCTTTTTATTTCCTCTTGGGTTGACAACTGATGAGGAACCTATGGAGAGGAATGAGGATACAGGCTACCTCTAAGCCATAGTCTGACCACCTGAAGCTGGCTTTATATCCCTGAAACCAGTCTCCACGGAGCCGAAAGCCGATGGACTCGGTTCCACGCTAACGTTCACTTAAATCGCTGCAGAATGGAAACGCGGAGAAGACGCCCGAGCAGAGGGTGTGGAGGCGACTGAACAAAGGAGAACTTTTTGTGTTTGACCAAGCGCCGAGACGCACGAACAAAGGAATGCATATCTGCGTTGAAGCGATGCACGACTTTTTATTTAAGCCTTAAGCCCTACAGTGCATCGACAACACTCGCACAAACCCCCCCCTCCACACACACACACACCAGGACTCTGAGGACAAGGAAATGTGCGTCTTGGATTAGAGATATCCAGAACCTAGGATGGTCACACAAACCTGATGACGGATCCAAGACTCTCTGATGAGCTGAAGAAGCTAACGTCATTGCCGCTGCGCGTACCACTCAGCGTCTACACGCTAACGGATGATACGACCAGAAAACTCTCCCTCTCTCGAAGGCTTTTCGTCCTGCAGACTGACGAGCACCACGCGATCAAACCGTCAGTGGTGCAGCAGAGACGTCACCGCGGGCGCCGGCGCGCCGACACATCAGAGGACGTCAGGACGAGGCCGACGCTTCCCGACATTCCTGCTGCCGCTCAGACGCAGCGAGAGAGAGAAGAAGAAGAAGAAGAGCGTCGTCGTGTTCCCGGTCCTCAACACACAAACAGGCCTGCAACAGAGCGGCGGGGACAGGCCCGTACATGACGTGATCACCACCGCATTGCTGAGGTGTGTGTGTGTGTGTGTGTGTGGACTATTTCAGGGTGTGGACAAAGAACCAAAGTGGAGGATATGTGTGTGTTTGTGTAGCACGGTTGCGGGGACTGTAAATATGTTTATCTCCTCTCTTTTGGGGACATGACATAAAACGCATCGAGTCAAAAGTTACATTTTAGGATGAAGACTTTGTTGGTGTTTTTATGTTAGAAGGGTCTTTTTGTTATTATTATTATTATTGTTTATTATTTAAGAGAATAAATGAGGTTAATTAGCGTCCTCACAGTTCAGACAGGCACGACTGCACGAGTGTGTGCGCTGAGTCGAGTCCTCTGCACAGCGTCAAACCATCCCACACTGGATCCTGTCAAGACTTCAACTGCATTTAAACCTGTGTGTGTGTGTGTGTGTGTGTGTGTGTGTGTGTGTGTGTGTTTCTGTCTTTGTGGGGACCACTGCGAGACGCAGACGCTGGGAAAAAGTGAGGACATTTCGGACGACGCTTTGGGAAAAGGTTGCAGTTAAGAACTTAAACGTGATGGCTAATGGTACGGTGAGGGGCCGGGGAAACATTCAAGGGTCTCTCAAGGATAGAAATACAAACAACGTGTGTGTGTGTGTGTCTGTGCGTGCAGTAACAGACACTTTACCTGTGCTATGATTAGACCTGCAGAATCATTCCACAGACATATTAGCTGCTTAATCCAGCTCAGGTCAAAGAGGTCAGACGGAGAAGACAACGCGCACACACACACACACACACACACACACACACACACACACACACACGCGCACGCGCACACACACACACACACACACACACACACACACATGATAAACAACAGAGGAGGCAGGATAAATATGTGCACATGCATGACAAACACACCGTACTTGACTAAACCAGGGGTCTGCAACGTTTTTCAGGCCAAGGACCTTAAACTGATGGAGACATTAAGTAGTTAACTTACCTACTGTATGTGTTCTATATTAAACTCAGCCCAGAGCTATTTATACATATACAGTATTATCATTATCATCATTTAGCATTTAATATTAAGCTATCCCTTATCCCTTTACGAAAATATGCTGGATTCATGATGTGTGGTTAAAGAAAGTTAATATATATATATATATACATATATAAAAAATGTCTAATCAACCAAAGATGTTGTGTCTCCCCCTGTTAAAGACCTATGCACTAAAGGTTGGACACGTTTCAAATGACAATACTCCTGCAGATTTATTTTAAATTTTTTTAGTCACATGCACAATTTCACTTATTGGGATTAATGCAGAAGCTGCATCCTATGACGCATATGTGATAGAGGGTTAATTTAAACGAACTGGTGAATGTGTGACATAAACATAAAACCTTGTGTCGCTGGTGACTCAAATTAGTTTGAAACGTTTTGAGCGTATTTTTCAAAATCCATCGGTGTGAAATCTAAGGAACATGTAAAACCATTTTGAACATAGTCATTTATCATATAATTTCATATATGGCGAGTTGAATGAATGAACGTCCACTAGTTAATGTGACGTTTTCATGCTTTCAATTTACAAGAGAATATATATATACATTTATATATTTATAAAAATCAGTCAGAACCGTTGATGTTGGAAATGTTTGCAAAATGCAGGCAGATCTTTACGTGTTTGTGCATCAGATTAGACGTCACGGAAGACGAGAACTTACAAGTTGCTGCTTGAATAATCTTCATTATTAGGATATTTAGCGGCTGAACATCGAGCTTCATTAAGAATATCTGGATAAAGACACAAAACCGAGGATTAGTCATTGTAGAGAGTCCCTGCCTATTAGCTTCAGCACTCACAATGGTCCACACACAACACACACACACACACACACACACACACACACACACTGATGAAGTGTCAGGTGGACGGTTGCAGGCATCATTACATGTCTCTAAAGCTAATTACATGTCCGACAGGCTCATTAGCTGATTCACTGGACTGAGTTACAGCATCAAGTTCAGTTCAGAGGAAACTCGACACACACACACACACACACACACACACACACACACACACACACACCTGACACACAGGTTTGCATGTCCTGTACGTACTGTATATACTGTCTACACACAGCCCAGGGAACTCATCCATGTCTATAGACATATACACAGATAAGATACACAACCAAACACACACGTACGCTTCTTGTGTAACTCATACACACAGATGACTTTATATATATATATATATATATATATATATATAGGTGTTAATTATTTTCCTTACTGATCTGTTATTGGAGAATTCTTTCTAAACCGAGCGGAGCAGTTCGGGGGTTAAGTACTGGCTCCAGGCGCCTCGGCCGTGGACGCAGAGGGATGTGAACCTATGACCTTACCATCCCAAACATGTCTCTCTAACCAGTTCCTCCCCCGCCGGGACGCTATGAAGCTCAATGATGAAGCTCAACAGTTACAATGAAAGTTAAAATTTGATTATGATACTGGAATTCTCTTTTCTTCTAGTTTTTATTTTTATTTTTTTTATTTAAACCTTTAATTTTTCTGTTTTCATTCTGGAGTCTAGTGAAGTGTCTCCACTATCTGCCCGATTCATTAATAAATGTATGTAAGAAAAAAAATATTTTAGGTGTGGGAATACGTTTTAATCATTTAAAAAAAAAAACAGAAAGAAAAGGAAGTAAATTTAATGTAAACTATAAAACACATTCTACATTTTTATTTATTTTAATATTTAATTAACAGGGACAGTACATTCAGATTTTTTCTTTCTTTCTTTTTAATTAAATATCTCACGTATGTTGCCAGGTTTTACAGCGTGGCCTCCTCATTGGCTAATTGCTAATTGAATGGACGAGTTATTTCTCCCCACAGACTCCTGGTAAAGGCTGTCTCAGGTTAAGAGATTTTTCTTTTTTAAGTATTTACTTCAATAACATGACACAATAACTTCATGATCACCTGCGAGCTAACTTAAGCTAACATGCTATTAATCTGAGAATGAGAATTTGTAATTTTGACGTTCGCATCCTCGGACAAACAGGACGTTAACTTCTTAGACACTAGTGTAAGAAAAAATAAGATTCATATTTCCAGATGTTAAAAAAAAAGAAATTAGTTTGAAGGAATCGGTCTAATTCATATCCTGAAGGAACTGACCAATGAGGACACAGCGCAGGTAAGCCCCGCCCACTTGAGAGATTCATGTCAGAACCAGAACTGGATCTGGAAAATGTACAAACACAGAAGAGGAGAAATCTTAAACAGTGACTAAAAGGTGAGGATATTGTAATTAAATGCTGAACGGATATATTTTTGGGATAAACGTTCTGTATTTTAGCTGCTTTAAACATATTTTATTCACATTTAAACCTCATCTTTGGGGCAAAAAACAGAAAATGTTTTAACTGAACCTTTAAGTTAAATTTAATATTAGCTTCAGTTACAGCCTGATTCTTTTCTGTGAAACATTCTCTCTAATTATTACGACTCTTGGTCTTTAATAATTAAATGTACAATAGACTATTACATGTGTGCGCGTGTTTTTAGAGTGAGTAAAGACCGTGTTCGTGTCCGTGCGGCCCCGTGGAAGTGAAAGTGAAAGTCAACGGCAGGAAGCTTCCCTGAGAAACTGCAATAAACATCCTCCACCCTTCCACCCAGCTGTCATGGGGGAATAAGGATGATAAACTCCCGAGGATCTGCGGTGCAGGGAGGAGGGGGGGCCCTTGACTCCCCCCCACCTCCTCATTCTCGTCCGGACCCTTCCCAGCCCGGCCCCCGGGGGCCCCGGTGGTCGAAGTGATCTATTGCCGCTGCCGTCCGGCCAGAAGCGGGTCCGTCCCCGCGCAGCGCGGCGCTCCGGAGGCCCGTGTTTAGCCTGGTCCAGGAAACAGACCCTTCCTCCGCCTAAACAGGGAGAGCCGCTCGGGGGCCGCAGGCAACTGCAGGCTGTGCGGGGAGCGAGGCTCCAGCAGAGGTGGGAGGGGGGTAACCGGCAGGTCAGCGGGGGCGCACATGTCACGGAGCTCACTGTACAGGAACCGCTTTGGTTGTTAACCCGTGCGTAAAAATGACCAGCGGCCGAGTTTTAAAACGAACTCGTCACCGGAAGAGACGATGCGACTCACAAACTATTTTATTTTTTTTTATCTACAAAATACCCAATGTTTTTGACAATTTTATTTTATATTTTACGACGCGAAGTGTGGGAGAGTCGTGTCTAATGTTTATCTTTAAAAAAATGAAAACTTCAGCTTCTGGTTTGAGGAGTCGCAGAGAATCTTTCTGCCTTCATTCAGAGTTAATTCATCAGAGCTGACAGAGGTCGTGTGAGTGGGAACTTTCTCTGCGTCTCCTGAACAAGTGAGTTCCTACAGGACAGCGAGGAAGGCTTTTTTTTTTTTTTTGTGGAGGAGAGGGCAAATCATATCCCGATCTTTCCCTGGTGTTTTCATTTTTTTTTTTTTTTGGTTTGAGATGGCGCAAAAATGTTCAATGAGTTTAGAGGCAACAGGAATCAGCCACGTCTCTTCGAAGGCCGCGTTGCTTCGTCTGAAAGCAGAAACGAAACATTCAGCAAATCGCGTTAAAGACAAAGCCACACGGTGTTTGAGAAAAGCACTCTCCCCCCAAAAAATATTTTCCTCAACGCTTTACAAAATTAATTTAAACTAATTTAAAAAAAAAAAAGTCATTTTCGTGAAAGCATAAGCGTCAACACTCATGTTGCGCGCGTTGACGCGTGTGTCCTTTTGGTTTTACGTCAACAACAAGTGTGACGCAAATTTTGACTTTTAAAAGTCTTTTTTTTTGTTGTTGTTGTTGTTTTTTTTGTTTTGGGTCCATGTCATCGAGCCGCTGTGAAGCCGGCCTGACACCCGGACGCAGAGACGCGGGGACCCGGGATCGGCCCCTCGGTCGAGCTCGGCCCTCGGTGATTGATGGCTGAGCTCCTCGTCAGGTTGTAAAGCGGCCAGGTTGGACGCTGTTTATGAGATAGAGAGCTGATAAAGGAGACGCTCGGGGAGAGGAGAAAGGGCGAGGGGGCTCTAATGGTGCAGAAGGGGAATCCGGACTGTCTGCGCCGTGATGGAGTGGTCTGTCTTCCCCCTGGAGGCACTAATGCCCCCAAGTTTATACACAGACACACAGGCTTCTCCTCGGAGGAGACGAGAGGACTCATCACATGGCTCGAGTTTATCCCGGGAAATTATTCATCATAAAAATGCTCCGCTCCTGGAAAACTCTGACAAAATGAATCCCGGCGATGTGATAAGGCTAAAGAGCCTTAAACTCTCCTGTGTTCTATTATTATTTAATTTTTTTTTCTTGCGTCTGATGGAAACGCGTCTATTTCTCGCTAAATTAGACCAACAAGCCTCTGTGGAAATTTCTACTTAAGCTAAGAAACAACACGGTAATAAATCAGTGCACCGTGGCTGTAACGACTTGTTTCCTCTGCAGCAATAACAATGGAAGTGGAGGCTTAGGAGTCGATATAGTGGGCGGCGGGTCTCCCTCCCTGCGTCCAGCTCAAGTTTATTCCCCCCTTCATTGCGCTATAATCGGAGAAACAAAATAACAAAACACCAATCTATCACCCTGAAAGACATTGCCTCCTCTCCTCTGGCGCGTTTATATACAAACCGCTTGGACCCGATGGTTGCAGGGTGGAGATAATTTACTTTATTTGCATGGTTAAGAAGAAGAGGGGGGAGAAAAAAAAAACGCGTTTCGCTCTCGTTTCATTTCCCACATAAATCAGGAATTCCTCTGCCGGTAAAAGTCGGTCGTTTGTCAGTGGAGTCTGGCGTGCCGGGTGACAGAAAACGAGAAACAGAAGTCCCATTAGGTAAACCATTCAACGCCGCAATTTATACAGCAAGCCGGGCGGGTTCATAAACACAGCCGGTTGCGTCATGTGGTGTATTCGGGCTTATGTGTGTGTGTGAGATACCGAGGCCTGCGTGCCGCACACTGGACGGATCAGAGCTGTGAATGCGGGTCAAACGCATCAGCACGGCGCGTTGGGCTGACGTCTGAAAAATACCAAGGAGATGTGAAAATGGTTTTACGCTTCTTCTTTTTTTTTTCAAAATTTTTTTTAAAAAAGGAAAGAAGTGAAGAAAAGGCTATCGTGTGTTGCTCTATTTACTTAAAACACACCAGTTTCCACGTTTTCACACTGAATCCAGGCGTCGCCCTGGAGATCACACCGTGTTTTTGGAGATGAGAGGAGAGGAGTGTGTGTGTGTGTGTGTGTGTGTGTGTGTGTGTGTGTGTGTGTGTGTGTGTGTGTGTGTGTGTGTGGCCGCCGGTTGTGTCCTGCCGGGCGGACGTAGACGTTACGGATCACTGAGATAGCGTCTTCCCACTCGGCCTAATGGAGCTATTACTGGCTGCAGGCCTCTGCTATCTAAACACAGCCACGCAGCTTTTAATCCGCAGGCACCAAAACGCGCGAAGTTTTACGCGCGGCTGAAGGTCGAAGAGCGCAGAGTCAGATTCACTCAGCAAAGATTTGTACTTATATTCCCCACACTTTTGTGTGTGTGTGTGTGTGTTTATATCCATGTCACTTTTGAACAGCTTTTCTATAATATAAACAGAAGTCTGTCCTTTCTTCCCCCAATATTTGCCCATACATAAAAAAAGAGCTTTTAATGAATTATTTATCTCGAGCCGCGTGTCCGCGTCACAATCAACTTCAGTTTAAATTCAATTTATTCCGAAAATAGTCATTAAAAATGTACATTTTAAGAAATGGTGCGATCGGAACCATTGAAGGAGGCATGTCAATTATCCATTAAATATATATTTCTGTGACTATGGTGCAAATTTCTCATACAGACGCGTATGTATAAGTAAAAAAATATATATATTATAATTATGCAATAAGTTTTTATGTAAGGTTTCGTTAAAGCATTAAAATTATTTTATTTATACTCAACAAATCGAAGACAATGTGTCCGATATGACAGGGAATATATGTGCATATTTTATATTATCACACTTTTAACTTAAAATAATACATATATATATATATATATATATTTATTTTTTTTTTTTTAAAGTTCTCATATTTAATAAAAACTTCTCTCCTCATCATGGAAAGCAATTACTACATTTTAAATCGTCGTATCCCTTTAAATGTTGTGATTTTCTAAACCCTTTCAGACCCCAGTGTTTCTTATTTAGCCTATTCTTTTTTTATTTGGGGTATTTATTTAGCCCGTGTACTATTCAGTGACACAGACTGTACAGTTTTGCCGTTTAATGATTTAATTCGGACACTTTAAATCGAAGAAGAAATTGTGCGTGTCATTATTCTGCAGAACCACAGCTTCATTTTGTGTTATCCGCCGGTGCGACCTTTGGGCCTTTGCACTGTTCACAAACACTGAAAATGGAAAAACGAGGCCTTCAGCGGTCATATCGTCTGTATGCGCCGCTCTATACACAGATCCGAGTGTGTTTTTGTTCACTTTAAATACCTAATAAAGTTTGTTTCTGACGCTCTCTGACTCTCCCGCCCCGTCCTCGCATTTAACCTGGCGAAAAACCACCAACACAAACACGCACGGACACAGACACACACACAAACACGCGGCATTGTAGCGGGTGGCTGAGATTATCTTCTCCTCTCTTCTCTCTCCATCCGACCATCCAGAGCCGCCTGGCGCCTCCGCTGGGCCGCAAATGACAGCAGACAAGAGGTGTAGCGTTTCCTATTGTCACCCCCTCCATCCATAACAGAGGACAGAGAGAAAGAGAGAGAGAGGGAGAGAGAGGGAGGGAGAAAGAGCAATATCACCAATGCAACCTGCACCTTGTTCTTTCAGCTTCAACAGGCTAATGTGTCTCTTTGAAATAAGGAAAACTGGACCAAAACTCAAATCCCAAAGTCCCTGGAGTTATTAGCTCGGAGTAAAATGTGCTGGCACATAACTGGAGTATAACACCACAATCAGTTTCATACAGACTATATAGTTGCTTGTGTGTGTAAGCCTTGAGAAAAACAAGTATAATTAAATATTTGTAAAGGTTCAAAAAGCAAAGAAAACCAAACATATTTTGAATCCTGTCAGAATTAGTTTTTCTCTTTCTTTTTTTTTCAAGTGAACAGAGGCAGAGCAATATAGTGAAGTAATTGCATCCTCTGATAAGCTTTAACTCACAATTTAAGTCACTTATCTGTGTTTGTGTGAAAGATAAAATCCAATCAGAAGCTGCCAGAGAGGCCACAGTCCGTCTTCCTTTCCAGCTCTGTCATCACCGCAAGCAGAGCGGCCGACCTCCTTCCTCCCGCTGGACGTCAATCTGAGTCAGGCTGCAGCTTTGTTTGGGCCAAACTCTAAGTCGTGCGTCTGCTGTCTGTTTTCTGATAGAACCGCAGAGGCTCTAGACGGGAACCCTGAGGTGCACACGCACAAACTTCTGACACAATATTGACTTTGACTGAGTCATGCTGCTGTTTTGTCTGGATTGCTTTACACACAAAACAAACTATATAATCTGTGTGAAGCTTATCGCTCTTTTTAAAGTTATGTGGCAGCACATTATACTCACAGATAACAACTTCAGGGTCTTTGGTTTTGTGCACGACGATAAAACCTCGCAGGCTCTAGGCAGGAGCCCTGAGGTACACCAACTTCTGACAGAATATTTGACTTTTGCATCCTACTTTTTTATTTATTTATTTATTTTTTTTAAAGTAGTATTTTGTTGTCAAAAACAAATGTCTGACACAACAATGAGCTAAAAGAGTATAAAAAGCTGGAGTGTAGATAGTAAGATGACCTCCAAGGTCCAGGAGACATTTTTAATGAGAAATAAATCTCAAATTAACTCTTTTACGCTCACAGCCAACAAGAATATAGTTAGTAAACTGCGTCTAAGACAAGTTCGTCCCCGTGGAACCCCCATATAAGAGCTGATTGAGCATCAGACGAAAAAAAAAAAAAAGAAGAAGAAAGAAATGTCACGTTAAGCATGACAAGAAGAGTTCTTTCCAGTGGAAACCCTTCAAGGACACCTACAGTGCCTCGGTTTGGAAAAGTTCTGCCTTGGAATAACCATCCAACCAAAACCAAATGTCCCCACCACTTAATTTTTGTTTTCTGTCCAACAGCTGCTCCAGAGTGTTGGCTCATCTGGCACGCAGAAAACACAGTGCTCAGCTTGGCGTCATTGGATTTAATGCTTATTTAAAGTAAATGGAGGAGGCCGCGTGCCAGTCTAAACACTATCCCGCCTTGTTTGCCCCCCCCACCGCCCCCCTCTTTTTTTTCTTTACGAGGACGCACTGATGATGACATTGCATGAATCTGAGAGAGTCGCCGGGGAGTCTGCGGAGACGTCCACGCGTATATCTGTCTGTTTTCAGCTATCTGTGCATCTGACAGCAGCAGGATATTTACTATTGCTGCATCAGGGAACCAGTCCAGGTCTGTGGGCGGTCGTTGGCAGGATCCACTTTTGTTCTTTTAGTTGTAGAGATACATCTAACTTTACTGAATGACAATGGACGCCGCGGCGGTTAATTACACAAAATGTACTCAGCTGTCAGACTTTGACTCTAGAGACAAGAATGTGCAAAAAGCTGAGTTTTTACGTCTGGTTTGGGGGGTCCCAAGCCTCAGACACGAAACCATCGCAGATCCTGTTTGTGACTTTTTTATATATGTTTATCTGAAGCTGTTTTCTAAAGACTCGATACATTACTCTACAACAGCATAAGAGGCTTGAACAGATGTTCCTATGTGCAATAACGCATGTTTCTATATCTTTAGTATCATGCACAATATTCATACTTAGAACTTCTCTTGTATTTCTATTTCCCGTTACACTGCAACACTGCAAATTTCCCCACTGTGGGTTAAATAAAGGATTATCTCACCTTGTCTTATCCCATTCAGCATCGTGGGTTTGAAAATAATTAATAACAATTTTACTTTTTGTGTCCACACTGGCCAAAAAAAAGGAGAGAAATATTGTAGCAAAGAGGCAGAATTCAGCCTCCTTTCAAGTTCACAGAGTTAAACACTCATTTCAGGAGGCTAGTATTGTGATCTGCAGTGATTTTCACACACTGTGAATCAAAATCAGTCAAAAACAAGCAAAATCATGCGTGAAGGAGTCTGCAAAAAAGATCACAACTGTCAAAAGTTGACTTTAGTTGATTAAGTTTGAAACGCACCGACTTTTCACCTTTTGTATATTTTTAAATGTAGTCTCCATCTCACCCAATAAAGTGAATAGATTCATTATGTAAGATGCAGATTCCTAGAATTTTTATGTTGCTTTGTGGTTAAAACTGTAGGACATTTTTTTTTTTTTTTTATCAGTCCAGTCCGGGTCATGTGACTGTTTCTGTTCTGAACCAATCCAGAGGTTTTATGCGCCCTTTCCGTCCGCAATGAAATATGTTCAATTTAACAGACGTGTCCAGATTGTTTCCACAGAGCTGTAAAGCGTCCAAGGCCCCTTAATAAGAAGTTCTGCTCCTTTAGAGTTTTAAAAACACCTTCTCGAAGCGCTGCACCAGTCATCCGTCCACCTGCCGTTTGTCCCGAGAGGAAAAACCCGCAGGAGGAGAGGAGCGAGAGGGGTGACAGAGGCGAGGGGTCCCGCTACAAAAACGGAAAGGGGAGCTGATAGGAGCAGATTAGGCCGGGCTAAAAACGTCAGTCAGTTTTCTTGGAGGAATTTTAATAGCCCCGGGAGGCCCTGCTTATCGGCCCAGAGCGGTTATTAATACAACACCCGCGATAAAGAGAACATAGGGACACCGAGCACGGCCGGCAGCTGCTGAAGGACAAGGATGCAGGGGGGGCAATGGAAGAATATAAAATAGAATATAAAATCCTACATAGATTTAGCCTCTTGGATAAATGTATAGTGTTCGACAGTAAAACAGCAGAGAAAGGTGCTGATGTTTCAGTGGAGCTTTAAGGAGTGGCACATTTACAACCTAGACATTATTTTATACAGTCCTCCTCAGAGGGGTGCCATTTTTTAAACCTTTCACCAGAGTTAGAATTAAAGTTTGAAAAACTTCGAGCTTTGTGAGATGTCCTTGTAAATAGGCGATCGGCCTCCGGAACGAGGCAAACGGATGTCTTTCTGAAAATATAAATAGATCTGTAGCGTAAAAGTTGGGATGTTATAAAGTATTACATCCTTATATTGTATTAGAACGAACACAAACCCAATATTTCGCTGCTGGTTTAGTTAAATTTACGCAAAAAGGGCGCGTGCCACTACGATTTACGCGTCGTTCATTTTCACGGTCATCCAACTAATTCAAAAAAATATAAATGTGCCTAATGATCAAATAAACAACCCCCCCTTGACCGCTGACCTCGGCGTGCCACCGTTCGCTCTAAGGGAACCTCGCCGTGCGCCTCTCCAAAAGCAAACATTTACGCACGGACTCCTACAGGGACCCAGGGGTGGGGGTCCAACGTGGAATGGTGAAAAGTTTAAATAGGATGTTTTTAAAAATTAACAACACTGTAGGCCGCATATTTATATCCAGAGAACAACTCAAGTGATATGCTTCTTGCAAAAAATAATTAACAAATTTAAAAAAAAAAAAAAATGCGTGCGTAAAATATAATAATAAGCGTTTTTGGCACGTTCCGCACGCAGAGAAAAAGACACACACGGTGGACAGTGGGAGATCAGGGAGTCACTGCAATACTTTGTCCACCATATCCACACGAGTCAAAAAAAACAAAACCAGAACGTGCAACGTCACGCTCGCTCCACCTTCCATCCCTCTGACTCTCTCCCAAACGATCCCATTCCAGCCCACACGGACTTTCCATTTCACACACACCCCTCCCCCTGACATCAGAAAGGCAGAGGCGCTCCTTCGCCCCGGTCCAAACTCCACTTACAAAGCCCGACATTCAATCTGTCAGAGAGGAGACCTGCATGGACAAATACCCATGTTTTCCTGCAATTTGTGGCGATGAGGGATCCCGCGGGCTTAACGCATCTCCATTTACCAAAGAAGGGGCTATTAGGCCCAATTATTTGTTAGGAAAAGAGTGGCAAAGGAGAAGGGGAGTGCATGTTACTCGGTGGACTTCATTTCCTCAATGCTGAAGAGCAGGAGCTGGATGACATGATGCTGCAGAGCCCGCTCACCTCCACGCCGTTTTCTGTCAAGGATATCCTCAAGCTGGAGCAGCAGCAGCAGCAGCAACAGCAGCAGCAGCAGCAGCAGCAGCAACAGTCCGGGTCCCTGGAGCTCTCGCACCGGGTCCACACGCAGCAGCACTTGCCCCGTTCTCCTCCCCAGCAGCCGCTTTTCCAAACGGCGCCGTCCTGCATGCTCGCCGGGGCCCGGGACAGCCCTTCCTTCTCGGATGGAGAAGACAACCTGGCTTACCTTAGCGCGCTGGCTGTGCGGGAGGAGGACCGCGGGGAGACCAGCCTGTCCCCGGACATGTACGTCCACCCCGGCCTGCAGGGAGCCAAGCTGGAAGCCGCCGAGCTGGAGGAGCAGGAGAGCAGTGAGTGCAAAGACAGGCTGCTGCACCACACAGGCTAGACAAAAGGAAACAAAGGCAACGAGAAGCAGTGTCATAAAACAAACCGCAGCACGTTACAGAGAACGTGGCTGAGATGTTGGAGATAATATTCAAAACAAGTGGCGACGTTTGTCACTTCGCTGCCTCCAATTTTTAAGTAGCCACAGAATGATTTGCATGACTAACCGCAGAAGTAACTTGACATGTTAGCTGAGCCAAACTGCTGTCACGGAAAAAAAAGTAGAAATATGACACTGTTACGCACAACGTAATTTGGATTTATAGATTATAAATACAGATCTAAACAGTTGAATGCTGAGCAGCTTCAAGCTGGAGAATCCACATATATCCTGGGATTTTCCAAATAACGCTCCTTCTCTATCTGTTTCAATATTTCACTAGATTCTGTTATTGTCATTAGTTTGATCTTAACGTTAAATTCTACAAAATAATAAAAAAATAAATCCTAAAAATACACCATTACGCATGAAGTGCAAGATAAAACAATAATCTCCTGGATCAGATTGAGCAGATTTCTTTTCTGCGCCGAGGCTACATCCTAATAAAGAGCCATCAAGTGGTGAAAGAAGTCGGTGTCAGCGCGACCGGAGGCCTGAGACGAATCCAGTGAAGTCTGGAGATGTCAAACACTTTCTAGTGGCTCAGCTTCGTGCCTGTTATCCGCAGTCTGTTATGATGTGTGGACCATAAACCGACAATTAGTCTAAAGAGGCTTGTAAAAGAAATGACACCGAGGAGAAGCGCTGATAAACAGACGCGGCGAGGCCGGCTCTTCTCCAAGGGCACACGTTGTTACTCATTAGTGTAAATTGTTAAAATATTTAGATTTAAGCTGCCCCGCGTCATTTTGAGTTCAGATGTCCACCAAAATTAAACCATTCTGCCTCAAGTTGTTTAGTTTAGGGTGTGTTCTTCGTCCCATTTTATCCATAATCATAAGCCTCGTGTTTAAGATTTGAGCTCGGCTAAATAGTTTTGTATCTTTCCTGGAATTTTTAAAAGAAATAATTAAAATACTCTCCTGTTGGCTCTGATAAGAACTTAGAAGTTTGAGATCGTGCCTCCTGCTAGAATGGTGTTGGAAGTAGACGGGGAGTAATTGTTGGCACAATGTCGGTTTTACGCACGATGGGGGGGGAAATACCAGTCATGCTTTTGGAGATACATAAACACTCGTGTGACTTTTCCACTCTGCCCAGAGAACTGCGGGATGCTGTCCAGGGACGAGGCAGCGGAAGTCGGGCAGGGAGACTCGGAGAGGCCGGTGCAGAAGCAGAGGAGCCGGCGGAGACCCCGAGTGCTCTTCTCCCAGGCGCAAGTCTTCGAGCTGGAGCGGCGCTTCAAGCAGCAGCGCTATCTGTCCGCCCCGGAGCGGGAGCACCTGGCGACCACCCTCAAACTCACCTCGAACCAGGTGAAGATCTGGTTCCAGAACCGACGCTACAAGTGCAAACGGCAGCGGCAGGACAAGTCTCTGGAGGCGGCGGGGCAGCACCACCCCCCGCCGCCTCGGCGTGTCGCCGTGCCCGTGCTCGTCCGAGACGGCAAGCCCTGTCTGGGCGGTGCGCAAAGTTACGCCGCCGCTGCTCCGTACGGCTCCAATCCGTACAGCTATAACGGATACCCTACCTACACATACAACAACCCCGCTTATAACACCAACTACAGCTGCACGTACACCAGCATACCAACCCTTCCTCCGTCCGGCACCCCCAACGCCTTCATGAACATGAACTTGGGAAACGTGAGCGGCCTCAGCGGCTCCCCACAGGCCCAAACACACCAAGGGACACCGGTCAATTCCTGCCAGGGCTCCCTGCAGGGGATCCGAGCCTGGTAGCTACATTACAACCAAAACAGCGCCGTTTTTTTTTCTTTTTTTTTTTTATTATTGGAGCTTTTCATTTTTTATTTTTTTTATTTTATTTTTTTTCGGTCAGCCCACAGCCTTTTAGAAGTGTGTATTAACTTGGTCAAAATGTCTCAGAAAACAGTATTGATTATATCATGGATCTGCGCTTGGATTCACGCCACTCCACGGCGCTGTGAACAAACGTGCGCGTGAAAAAGCTGGATGTCACGCGGTGGCATGTGCGCAGAGCTGGAGTGAATTTTATTTTGTGGTCCAATCATTGCTGGTGCTCTAGTTTGGCACCGGGAGGACTAAGGCGCAGCGGGGAAAGTGCGCACGTGTTTGCGCATTCTTTCCTTATTTGTACTCACGCAGACGACTAATTTTTAAATGACTGTTTTTAACTGTTCTAGGCCATGGAGAGACTGCATTGCTTTAAAGTGTGTTTGGTTCAAAAGAGAATTGTTTTAGTCTATTTCACATCTATACAAATAAAACCGAGAGATCAAAGAAGGTGACTTTTGATTCTGCACAAAAAAATATATATATATATTTAATCTTCTTTTGTAGCTAAAGGGTGAGCGTGGTTTAATTGGCCGCTGTGATGACTCTGGGGAAAATGTTTCTTTAAATAACGCAAAGAAAGAAAAAAAAACAACCTATCTAGATGTTTTTGCTTGCACGCGGGGTCACGGTGAATGAGAAGGTGAATCGTAGATGCGCGGTGGCAAATTTTGCTCATACACATGGTAGAGCTGCTGGAGGAGGCCAGGCCACAAGAACTCTTTGTCCCGGTGCCAGGCGACGTGAAAAGAGGAAGTTATTCTCCATTTGAGGTCCTTTAAAGGACGCGATTAAGCACCTAAAATACCCCCGAAGAGCGAGCTGCAGCCGGGCCAAGGAGCGGGAATAATGGCTCTTATTGGATTGTCGGACAAAAGGTGTGTGGTAGGCAGAGCCGGGCACTCAGCAAAGACAAAAGCGCACAGGGGCCGTGAGATTGACGTCCTAATATTCCCATTTGAGCGACAGGCAGCGGGCTATTCTGCGCAGAGAAGGGGACACGGAGGAAAAATGTGGTCACTTTTGTTCCCCTTCAGGAGGCTTTTTTTGTTCTGGGAGAAAGGCTCTCCAAGGTCCCCAACCGCGAGGCTTCGGGGGCAGCCGGGCTCGAGGTGATGGCAGCGGGGAGGCGTTTGTGTGAAAGAAGGGGGTATTATTGCTACAAGTTTCACCATTTATCCCAATGAGGAAAATGGACGGGAGAATTTTAAGAGGGAGTCTGTGAGGAGGAGGGAACGAGGTTCGTGTCCTGTGGCCTATTATTTCAGTGTGAGGGTGTTATTTCAGCCCCGGCCGATGTTATTCTCACAGGTAACAGTCGAGTCCTGGACGGGAAACCACAGCAGTCACATAATATAGATATTTTGAAGGATTTGCAGCGAGAGGAAACTCAGATATGTCAATTATGTCGTAGAACATGTGGCAAAAGTAGCAAATTACGCACAGTTTGGTGAAAGTAAAGCCCTGAAAGAAATGTTCTTACACGTTTGCTCTGGTGATGGATCCAGTGTTCACTGCGCGGACGCTCTCATTTGAATCTCGGCAGCGTTTGACTGGATAATTAAAAAAAATAGTTTTAAGAGTGAAAAGTCTTTAAAGGGATCAAGAAGTAGCTCAGAAAGCGATTAGAGATTATTTTGACTAACGCAACAGATAAAAGTGGAATGTTCGCATGTCCCAATTTTGTAGATTAGTTTTTTATTAATGCTTAACAGTTAAATGTTGGTCAAATTAATATTCTGGAAGATTTCTAGACGCGTCTTTTCTACTATTTTTTTTATTTTATTTATTAATTTTTAAATTGTGTGTGATTTCACTCTGCTTTTCAATATTTCTTCACAAACCAAACCTTAAATTGGACAGACCTGCAAAGTTTTTTGAACTTCCTCTCTGGGTTTTACGGCAGCGCCGTTAATGAGCCGATACGCACGAGTGAAAGTAGAAAACGAGCCGGCCTCATTAATTGTCCGCGGTCTAGTTTTGGCACCAGCAGGACTGAGGCACCGCGGGGAAATTATATACGCACACGTTCGCTCTTCTTATTTCTTCTTCTTCTTAAGAAAAAAAAATGCAATTCATTTTTTAAATTGCTGCTTTAAAATGTTTTATGGCCCAAACACATATATTAACCTATTTGCTGAAATAATTCCCGACAGGATGAACGATCGTGGAAGTTGCGTGAAAATTAAAGAGGGGACGCATCAATTGCTGTTTTTCCTCTGCTCGTAATTGTTCCAGCGGCCTGAGAACAGTCGCTCCCCGAACCCCATTCTTGTGTAATTACGCCCACGCACACATGTCCTAATGTGAGGCGGCAGCAAAGACTGAGGGCAAACAGCAGGAGCCACATTTACTAAAGCATCTCCCACTGAAACCTGCAGACCTCGCGTACATGCTCACTCACAAAGGTTTCTGGGTAAACGAGTCCAGTCCTTCCTCGGTGTGACAAATGGGAAGTTTACCTGCACATCGTGTTCATTTATTTCCAATTGACATTTGCCTTAAATTAAAAAAAACTGATTGATTCAGACAGGAAGGAGCAAATCTCCCCGTAAACATCTCTGTTATCGGCGGAGATCGACGCGCCCCTGCGTCTCCTCTCCCGTCAGACTCTCGGTCTCTGCGCCTCAGATTGAGATCTGTCCGTCTGAGCTGTTAACCAGCTGATCCCCTGTTTGGGACAAAAACACGAGGCCAGAAAAGTCCGTCACCAGAGCGCCTTCTCCTTTACTAATGGGGATTAATTGAGAGGTAAACACAGAGAGTCGATAAGCTCCGGGCCGCAGGACAGAGACCGATGGACGCAAATAGAGACGAGACAGAGCGGCGTCCGCGGGTACACAGCGGCTACCAGCTATATACAACTACAGGAATAACAATAACAACATGAGACGAACCTTCAAATAAAAAAAAATAATAAAAAAAAGTTTAAAGTATATTTTCACTGGCAGCTTTTAGCGGGTATTTATTTTTTCGGGGCTTTATTAAAAAAAAAAATTAAAATAAATCTCAGGTGTTCTTGTTATTTTGTCCGACCCCCCCTTTAACTCCTTTAATCAGAAACCTCACAATAATTTGTCTGCACCTAAAAATAAACAGCTAAACGGCGGTGGAAGAGAGTCTTTTCTGGAGCTTAAAAATACTTCTCTAAAAAATAAATTAAATAAATAATTAAATAAAAATAAAGTAAAAAAATCTGAAATGAAAATTCATAAAAAAAATCTGCTACAAAGTAAATGTAAAATTGGAAATATGAAAAAGGAAATATGGTGATTATATTATAAATGTTACAGTAGTTTATTCTGTTTTATTCTATACTTTTTTAAATGTAGAATTTATATATTATAATTATATTATTTAATTAAATTTCAAAATTAATTATATTTACGCAAAAATAATAATAATGATTAGATGCATAGATTACATGCATTAGAATTATTTCATTAATAATTAAATAATTATAATTCATGTAACCTCTGCATCCTGTAGAGTAAATGTGATGTCGTCCTATCGCTGCTAATAATAAACCACAGGTACCATTAATCCTCACACACATCTTTGATTTTGCTAATTCGTCCACTTCTTTGACTCTGGATCATCCAACACCACACGTCTCTTTCTCTCTCTCTCTCTCTGTGACTTTTCTCTAGTTATTCCTTTTTTTTTTCCTGCAAACTTCTGTGCGCAAATCAAACCCACACACGCCCCAAAGCTCCGTTCAACCGTCTCCATCTCACCTCTCGCCGCGTCTCCGCGTCGCCTTTCACTCGGGATTAGTCGAACCTCACCTGTGATCTTCGCCGATGAAGAGCATCATTTGTACCGACACGAACCCTGAAGGTATGGAGCTCACCGCGCGGACACACTGAGGGCAGATCAGAGGCAGTGAATCACAGCCAAGCACTGCACTCCTCCTCCTCCTCTTATTATTATTATTATCATTATTATAATTATTAGCAGCATTATCACAACTCTGAATCAATGCCCAGAGGAGCAAACATTACAGAAACTCAACCTGCACCGAGTTCTGGAGAGAACATGTAGAGGAATGTTCAAGTATTTACCTCGTCCTCACATTCAACTTTAGGACGAGGGTTCGTTCACTTTGTGCCACATTATCTGTAAGTAACACCACATCTAAACAGCTTCTTAATGTTATACATGTAAAAACAATATAATTTCTATTGCTGGAGGCAACTAACACATTTCAGATGATGTGTTAAAACACATAAATCACTGCAGGGATTAGATTTTCTCTCACATATTACAACTTTGTAAATACAGAAATACAGTGCAGCCTTTTATGGGAAGGTCAGCAGCCATTAGGCTGACACGCTGCACATTTCATTTCTTTTTTTATTTTATTTTTTTTTTTTTTTTAAATGAGATCTACTGTATCCCAGGAAAACACATGTTGCCAAAGGTGTCACCCGGTGCATGAAAGCATTACCACAAACCCTTTTCAGTGATGAGGTCATGGCTGCGTCTGCATCTTTATCAGCCGGAGAGTGTTTCTTGGCTCGCTCCGTGTTTCTGTCATAACACCCACATGTTTTTTTTTTTTTGCAGGAGGATCTGTGTCCACCACCACCACCACCACCACCACCACCACCGCTGCTACTGCTCCTTCTTCCTCCTCTCACACGGCCTCTCGCGATTGGTCATCGGGGAGCAGCAGCCTCCCACCACCGGAGGGGTCGAGCAACGAGCCGCCGCTCGGAGCAGCGACAGGTCCGGACAGGCTGCAGACACACACACACACACACACACACACACACACACACACACACACACAGGGACCCTTCAGCTAAAGAGCGGAGGGATCTGAACACACAGAATATTTCACTGTGTTATTAGTGTGTTGTTAAAACAATCACTCAGCTTCTGATGTGAGAAGCTCACTGTGGTTAATGGTCCCAACACCACCTCCTCCACCACCTCCTCCTCCACCTCCTCCTCGCTGCTATTAGTCACAGACCTGCTGGATGGTTTGGATTAATGACATTTAAGTAAAGAGAATAAATATGAAGAGAATAAATAAGAGCAAATAAACTGTCTCTTTTTTTTTTTCCTTTTTGTCCATCGATTTCTTTATTTCTTCTGTTCTTTGATTCCGTTTCTTTCTTTTTATCTCTTTCTTTATCTCTTTCTTTCTTTCTTTTTTGTCTGCAGCCTGTCTGGACCTATTTTCCCATCCATCCATCCATCCATCCATCCATCCATCCATCCATCCATCCATCCATCCATCCATCCCAATTTCTTTGCATAACTTCATCTCTATCATCCTTTTATTGATTTCTTTTTCCTTTCCATTATCCATCCATCCATTTTGTCCTTTATTTTTGTGTCATCCATTTCATCTTTTTCATTTCAATCCATATATTTTTCTTTCTTCCTTTCCTTCCATCACTCCATCTTTCCTGTTATTCGTCTAGCCACCCACCCTCCCATCTTTCTTTCTTTCTTTCTTTCTTTCTTTCTTTCTTTCTTTCTTTCTTTCTTTCTTTCTTTCACATCCATCCATCCATCCCTTTCTTAGCATAACTTTATATCCATTATCCATTTCTTTATTTCCCTTTTCCTTTCTGACCACATCTTTCTTTACTTTCCACCAATTCTGTTATGAATCCATCCATCATCTCTTTATTTTTTTCATGGCATTCATAGATTTCTTTCATTCTTTCCATCAATCCATCTTACTATTATCCATCCATCCCTTTCTTTCCATCTTATATGTATCATCCATCTCTTTCTTTTTTCCTTTCTATTATTCCTTAACATCAGTGACCACTGCTTCATACTATAAGACACAGTATATGACACTATTACCACAATGTTAGTAACAATCATAGCTACAATCATTCACATTAATCCTCTGTTACTCTAACCCTGCGTAATAACTGCTCCACAAAAGAACGACGGTTTGAGACCAGAGACAACAGCCTCTCGTCTCTGTTTCATCGAAGGTTTCACTCTGTAAATAACGTGTATATCGTAGAGTGTGTTTTGTTCCTGTTATATATAGTACGTGTGGTGTTGAGTGCCTGTACATTGCTGCTGCAATGGGGAAATTTCACGGTTTACGGATTAACGAAGCATCTGTCTAAACAACACTGAACATGGAAAACTGTGAAGATTTATTCGGCCTCCACCAACAAACCCAGTTAAATGCTGCAGCAAAGACGCGTTAGCGACTTTTAATGCGGCACAAAAGAAGCTTCTAACCCCAAAAAGCTGCAGCTTTGTCCATAAACACCAACTAAAACAGTCAAACATGAGGACATTAACGGTACTAAAGGATACCAACGGTCGCTACGGACGCTTAAAAACATATATGATATCACTAGAAGCTCTTTGGCGTTGGCCTCTCAGATCGCCGTCTGTGGGAGTTTGGCTCTAAAATGAGATATCCACCAATTGAAAAGTTGACACCTTCAAGCTTTAGTGTGTAAGTGCTCTTCGGAGGCTGCACAGTGTCTTCTCAGTCAGCCCGTGCACATGTAATGCTCACTGACGTCACCGTAATAGATTTTGCAATGGATGTGGATGTTTGGAAATGTCTCTTTAACTGGTTTCCCGTGTCCCGGGTCGGGAGACGGGAGGAAGGCCAGCCAAGAGAGCGGGCTTCGGCTCGTCCATCAGCCCAAGATATCTAAATATTTATGCTGTGATCCACATTATCCGCTCACTGGTGCGGCTTTCTGGGTTTAAAACGTTATGTTTCTGGGAAAATACACGAGTGTACGGTGTTTATGCAATGCTGCCCACGGAGATTTATCCTAAACTGTCAGGGTTTGCAATAACACACATAAATTGTGTTGTGTTGTGTGTGTGTGTGCGTCTCACTAACAAAAAAAAAAAAAAAAAAAAAAAAAAAAAATCATTAGGGTCATTAATTTGACTCTTGGTCCAGCTGGGAAAATCTGGGCAGGAGGAAAAGTGAATGAGTCATGTCTTCTTCAGCAGTTTTGATGTCCAGGTGCTCAGAACAGAAATCGGACTAAAGCGCAAAGTCATGGCCTAATAGGGGAAAACCATAAGCCTAAACTAACCCTAACCCTAACCTAGCCCTGACCTAGCCCCTAACTATAACCTAACCTAACCTAATCCTAACCCTAACCTAGCCCTAGCCCTAACCCTAACCATAACCATAACCATAACCTAACCCTAACCTAGCCTAACCTAGCCTAACCTAGCCTAACCCTAACCTAGCCCTTAACCATAACCTAACCCTAACTCTAACCTAACCTAACCCTAACCTAGCCCCTAACCTAGCCCTAACCTAACCCTATCCTAACCCTAACCCTAACATAACCCTAACCTAGCCTAGCCCTAACCTAGCCTAACCCTAAACTGGCCAGTAACCATAACCTAACCCTAACCCTAACCTAGCCCTAACCATAATCTAACCCTAACCCTAACCCTATCCTAACTCTAACCCTAAGCTAGCCCCTAACTCTAACCTAACCTTAAGCTAACCCTAACCTAGCCCCTAACCATAACCTAACCCTAACCTAGCCCTAACATAACCCTATCCTAACTCTAACCCTAACCCTAAGCTAGCCCCTAACTCTAACCTAACCTTAAGCTAAACCTAACCACGCGGCTAATTTTAGATGAATATGTGCAGAAGTTCACATGTAAATCTCCAAGAAAATGGCCCTCTAGCCAAATGTGCTACTGAAGGATTATTAAGTTTGAGAGAAAGAAGTCAGGACAACGTCAACGTTCAGGGTGTGGCACAAAAAAAAAAAAATAAAAAAAAATCAAGGCCCTCAAGTGGGCGGTTGAGAATACAAAGCCTTCAGTAAATACAGGCTAATACACACTCAGAGACTCTCTCAGGAATGTGTGCATGCTCTTCTTGAAATGTCGTATATTTACGGGCGTTATCTCGTGTTGATTAACAGGCTAATACCGACCACTTCACTACGTCGATGCTGCAGAGACTCTGCGGCCGATCAACAGGAGCCCACAGCAACGGCTTTTATGTCAAAGCGTAATACTTTTGTGTTCCAGTTAGGCGACAAATATCTGCAGTTTCTTGTTATTTCGACATGCAGAGCTTGAAGAAGGGGGAAACCCAGAGGCTGCAGAGTCCGAGAGTTCAACACGTATTACGCGTTTGGGAAAAAAACAGACGTTTACGGTCCAAAAGCCATGAATCCAGCTGACCTTAGACACTTTATCGTGTACTAACATGCCCCCTGTAATTCTGCGTCATTCAAATGTGAAATTACGTCGCTGCTGAGCCGTGAACTTTTTTGAACTTTCGGACAAAATGTGGGCTGGTTCGGGATCAGAAATTATGAGGGTCATTAACGATGGCGGCCAGAACGCCAGAAAGATGCTCGTTCTGCCTCGTTCTTCTTCTAATTTTACTCTTTCCGAGACAATGTGAATGTGCTCTGCTGGTTTCCCTTCCTAAAGAGTGGAGAAGTGCTCCGTAGACGGATCAGCGGACTGGGAGGTGTCCTCAGATGGTTTTGTTAGTAGCTAAATGTGAGCAGATGTGGTCGTTGCTGGATGACTTCTAAGCTTTGAAAAGACTTTGTTTTTTTTGTCTTATGTCTATTTGTCTTAGGAATCTTATTAAAGTAATAAACAAGATATTAATTCAATGTTTTAGGTGGGTTTTGATGCCATCAGCTGCTGCCAACATGTCACTCAACAAACTGTAATTATCAAGTTATTTCAGCTTGACAGAGTCTGTAAATATTTATTATATATGTATTTTGAATATAACTTTTTTTTTTTTTTGGCGCCATCTTGCTTTGCAGCTGAAATAACTGAATTTCCCCCGAGGGATCAATGAAGTCTTATCTTATCACTTGGTTTACATCCAAATACACAACTAATAAATACTGGTAGTGAGCTAGAAAGCTAAACTAAGACAATAAACATGGTGGACACATGTTTAGAGTTAGCATTTAGCTCAGTCCTGATAAGAGACTACCAAGAAACTTTAGACGTGGTTCCCACGAGTATAACAGGACTTTGACAACACCCTTACTTTTCATTCAGCGCTACGAGCAGGTGGACTTTTTCTTTTTTTTTTTTACTAGAGCCGTTAAGAAAATGTTAGCATGCTACCATTGTCAGTGCAAGTTGCTTTTCCCCTCTGTCAAGGAGAGTAATTGAAGGATTAGCTTGTAGGATATCTTTTGTACAGATGAAAGTATTGTAGTGTGATGATTGCACATGGAGGAATCTTTGTAGAATCACTAGAACTACTGGGATTTATCTTCCGGTGAATTTAGAGTGAAATTTTAAGAAAAATGCAATTAGCAGGTTAGGACTGACAAACCAACGAAGGGAAAGCTGCAACGAGGGCCCGGATTACGGCCCCAAGCAGAGTAAACAACCACACGCCAAAAATGGACAAAGCTCGAGGTCCACCCCTGTAAACCGGGGAAGATGATCAATCTCAGTTCTCAGGAAAGTCATGTGCGCCGGTTAAACCCGAGCACTTCTGTGGAACAGCAGTAAACAAAGAGGCTTTTGAATTACTTGGTAATAAATAAAGACGGAGGATTTTCTGTCTGAACGCACGACTGCGGACTTGAACGTTTTCACCAAGCTTCGTGGAACTGGTGACTGATTTTTACTCCTTTTTCAAGAAGGGACTCGGCTCTCCTTCTTTTTTTATTTAATCTTGTTATTATTACTATTACGTGATGTGAAATCAAGCATGCGTTGCTCAAACTTGTGTGGTTCTAGACACCCTCCTAGTGGGCCTCGAAGTCAGTGATCACGGAGATGACGAGGCCACGTTTAAAGATTGGTCTCTACGAAAAAAAATAAATTAAAGTGTTCAACGTGTGGAGGTTTTAGTTAACGAAAAATCCAGCAAGTAGCTGAGTTTACATCGAGACTTTTTTTCTCATTTCGATTGAAATCATTCGGATCCACCTTCGATCAGTTTAGGAAAAGGAATATTCTACCATTTATTTTACAGCATTTTCATTCGGTTTGTGCTTCTAAACCAGTTGTAATCGGAATAATTGGGTCAATGTAAACCCAGTGAAAAGACTAAAGACTGGCATAATGCACCACTCACAACTGTCTATATTTCTCAATAAAAGTCCTGTAGAAGTAGAAAGAGAGAGTCCGACCACAGGATAATGAGCCAATACTACACATCTATCTGTGAGATGAAAAGGAAGATGAGGATTACGAGTTAATTTCAAGACTAAATTAGAAGTTGTGTTTCCAGTCAGTCATGAGGCGAAGTGGTTCTGTTCCAAGGAACAAACTAAAACTCCTCCACCGGAAATATTTCACTTCCCGTTACTGGTAGTGACGTGCGGATCTAAACTGAAATATCGATACTTCCGATACCAGGTCTTTATGCTCTATAATCGATTCTCAGATCGATACTTCAGTCACTGAAGGTGATGCAGGAACACGGTGGAAAGAACAGAGTCACGATTAAGATGCAAGTTTTCATTTTATAGTAGCTCTTAATAGTCATACAGTAATTTATTTTAATGGCCTTATTATTTTACTTATTTCTTTTACGTGTCTGAAACAGCATTTTCACATATTTTGTATGATTGTGCCACTGGTTTTTTGTGTTGTATTAGCTCGTCTATGTAGTAAATGAGGCCACTGCCTCAGTGTAATTTACAATGAATAAATAAATTACTCTGATGTCTTGTATTATTTATATTTATATTTTATTGTATTGATATTGGATCGGTATCGCCGATACCAGCCTGAATTTGCTTCACTTCCTTTTACAAACGACTCGTTTCCTTGGACAAACAAACACACTAGTATAAACTTTTAATAATAACACCGTTTCATTCGTTTGACTGGCTTCTCTTTGACTAAGTTTGTGAGAGAAGCAGCGGGTGTTTTGCGTAACAGTTCTTCAGAAACGCAACAGTTTCAACAAAAATCGCACTTGAATAGTTTATATTTTGAAACGGTTGCAAAAAGAGCACACGTATTTATCACCATCTCTGTGGGTTTCGGGGCGTGTTCCTCAAGCTCCGTGAATGTGGCCGACGCGTGGGGATCCTGAATCATGATTAATGCTGTTTGTGCTGATCTCAACAGGTCTGTGAAGAGCGGCGGCGTTCGTATTTGGGCGACCTGCAGGTGGAGCGTCACCGATGGAGAGATTAGGAACTCATCCCACATTTGAAACCATTTATCAAACCGAGAGGAGGAACGTGTTGGTCCAAACCTTCTTCTTCTTCTTCTTCTGTCTTTCCCAGAGAAACATCAACAAATACATTCCCCCGGTTTGATCGATTTGCAAAGCGTGAGCGGGGTGTCCCCCCCCCGTTAGATCATTTGTCTTGTTGTTCCACCCGCGCAAACGCACACGCCTGGTGTTGACCTTGGCTCTGACCAAACCCGCTGCCGTGTGCCCTCAAGACGAGGGCGTGACCTCACTTGCCAAGAACCTTCCTGTCGGCCTGAATGGATCCCCTCACGTCTCCGAGCGCCGGGGGGAGAAAACAACAGAGGGAGTTGGAAAAAGAGGGGTAAAGTGAGATGAGAGACGTGTAAAGACAACATTTTAGCTTGTAGGCCGCGGGGAATGACAACAAACACGGGGGGGCCTCGAGTGAAACGGGATCTGGTGCAGAGGGGAGGTGGAGGTGGAGGATTTCTGCTGGGGAACATCGTCCACATGCGCTACGCTCAACTGCGTTCGGTTGCTCTGCGCCCGTACACGTGTAACGACAATAAAGTTCAATCTAACGTAACAAATTTGTTTTCACCAAATAAAATCCCAACGACATCCGTTCATTAAACGCACTTTTAAAAACGGACCAGAGCGTGTTTTTCACATTTTAAACTGGGAATTTAACCTTCGCTTTTAATTGTCCTGAGCCGTACACAGCCTGTAGCGTGGTCGACTAACTCCATGTAAATAGTAATTGAGGTTATCCGGGGGATTTTATTTATGTTTTTTTTGCGATAACTTACTGTTGCAGGTCTCGGTTTTCCTCTTTGTTGGTCAAGAGCGGTAAAGACCGTTTAAAGCTTGTGTTCTCTTCCACAGGTGAAGCTGATCTGAAGGATTACCAGCGGAGCAGAGGCTGTAATTTATGTAATATTGTGTTTGATAGCTCCAGTAGTCTCTCTTTTGTTTTTGGGTCTTATTTCTGATTAGGGTTCAGTTTTGGGGGTTTGTGGGTTGAGTGTCTTCTTGACCGACCCGTCGCGTTTTTTTTTTTGTTTTGTTTGTATCGTTTGATCTTAATAAATTACAGTTTAGACAATCTTCTGCTTGTGTTTGTATTCTTATATTCATTAGTTCCCCAACGCGGAGGCCTCCCGCCCATCCAACATGTTACGGTTTGTCTAGAAGCAAAGCTTAACAAAGGCAACTGGATTTGTTTGAGGCTTCTCAAAGACGTCTGACATATCTGTGAAGTGACGAATACACCGTGACCTGGAACTGACCTGGCACCTACAAGGTTTCATAAACGTCTTCAAACGTTGCTCCTGTTGACTGTATTTAACATCTGCCCACTAATTACAGGTCAGTGTAAGTGAACGTTTTTTTATTTTTGTTTGAGTGATGGTTCGTTGTCTGATTAAACTCTTTCGACCGGTGAATATCACTGATTAACCGTCAGCAGGTGACGATATGTAAAGCAGCGAGAGAACATTTTCTCCTCAAAGATCAAAAGACTTTAAGCCGACGACTGTGACAGAGCATTTTCTGTCATTTTTCTGGGATGTTCTTGGGTCTGTGTCAGTATCTAACAAACGTAATAAGGAAGGAAAACAGGTGAACTGACGAACGGAGGCGATGGATGGTCAAGGATCACTTGATGCAGCAAGTGAAGGAAGCCTGGATTTATTTCTGATCCAGCAGAGACACAGCAGCACCCTAAGCCTAGCAACTGGCCCAAACCCTGGTAGTGAACGCTAACCCCAACCCCAGACCCTAGACTAGATTTTATTGATCCCTTTGGGATGACTCCCTCTGGGAAATTATATTTCCAGCTGCTATGAACAAAAATAAGAAATAAGAAATAGAATAGGCAAAGTACGATAAACAAAAAACTCTTACTTCTTAAGCAGCTAATTGTAACCTTTGTAGCAACCCTAAGCCCAACACTAGTAGCTAACACTAGTCCTAACAGCTAATCCCAACCATAGTCACTAGTAGCTAACCCAATCCCTGGCAGCTAACCCCAAACCTAGTAGCTAACACTATTCCTAACAGCTAACCCTAACCCTAGTAGCCAACACCATCACTAGTAGCTAACCCAATCCCTGGTAGCTAACCCTAAACCTAATAGCTAGCCCAATCGCTAGTAGCTAACCCAATCCCTGGTAGCTAACCCTAAACCTAATAGCTAACCCAATCAATAGTAGCTAACCCAATCCCTAGCAGCTAACATCAAACCTAGTGGTTTAACCAATCCCTCATAGCTAACCCAGTTGCTAGTAGTTTACCCAATCCCTAGCAGGTAACCCCAACACTAGTAGCTAACACTATTCCTAACAGCTAACCCTAACCCTAGTAGCCAACACCATCACTAATAGCTAACACAATCCCTGGTAGCTAACCCTAAACCTAATAGCTAACCCAATCCCTCATAGCCAACTCAGTTGCTAGTAGTTAAACCAGTCCCTAGCAGCTAACCCCAACACTAGTAGCTAACACTATTCCTAACAGCTAACCCTAACCCTAGTAGCCAACACCATCACTAATAGCTAACACAATCCCTGGTAGCTAACCCTAAACCTAATAGCTAACCCAATCCCTCATAGCCAACTCAGTTGCTAGTAGTTAAACCAGTCCCTAGCAGCTAACCCCAGCACTAGTAGCCAACACCATCACTAATAGCTAACACCAAACCTAGTGGTTAAACCAATCCCTCATAGCTAACCCAGTTGCTAGTAATT
This sequence comes from Mugil cephalus, assembly GCF_022458985.1. Lineage (NCBI taxonomy): Eukaryota > Metazoa > Chordata > Actinopteri > Mugiliformes > Mugilidae > Mugil > Mugil cephalus. Next base: position 29,287,131 of record NC_061771.1, read on the forward strand.
AACCCAATCACAACCAGGTAACCCCAAACCTAGTAGCTAACTTTACCCCCGACCATAGTAACTAACACTAACCTAATCACCTAACCACTAACCCTAGTAGCTAAACCCATCACTAGTAGCTAACCTTAGTAGCAAATCCTGACAAGAGTGGCTAATCCTTAAACCAACCCTAGCGGCTAACCCAATACCCAGTAGTTAACACCAAACCTAGCAGCTAACCTTAACCCCAACACCAAACCTGGTAGCTAACCCGTCTCTAGCCGCTAACACTTATCCCTAATCCCCACCCTAACTAAAGAAAATAAGTTCACGCTGATTCTGACAGAAAGGTCAGAACACACAGTGGATCAGTTCATACTGACCCGCCCTCCACCAGAAAAACACCTACAACGAGGCACCAAAACTGAATAATGGGTCCTCTTGTGGGCGTTTGACGTCGCTTACCTGGGCTCACCTGGCTCCAGGACACACTCCGGGAAGAAGACAAGCAGGCGGAGGGAAAACCTTGGGTCCCGCCGTCCACGTGGAGACGTTACTTTGACGCGTACCACCTACTTAAAGCACTGCTGCTGCAGACCATGTGCACCCTTTTAATGGTGACAAAACTCTCTCTCTCTCACGGCCTCTTTCAGCAGGATAATAATCACCTGGTCACAAAACAGAAACGGTTCAGTAATGATTTAAGGAGAGCTGGAGGCGCGGAGTTGTTGGACGAAGAAGTCGCTGACGTCTACAGATCTGGGGAAAATATCTGTGAAAATGTTTGATGCTTTGTTAATTTCACTGACACTTCTAATGTTTCTATGAAACGACAGCACAGACGTCGCTCCAATTATTCCAAAATCCACTCGTCTGTTAAAAATAACAGCGACGAAATCGCATCGATCCACCGGTTTGTGGACGTTTCCCGCCGCTGGAGAAAGAAAAGAAGACAAGCAGACGACCTCGATGGTCTCTCAGCGCTTGGAGAGCCAGCACCAAGAGAAGACCCTGCTTCTGCGAGGAGCTGCCATAGCGAGTTTATTTACAATTCACAAAAATACAGGTGTCGCTTTCAAACAGTGTTCAAGCATTTCACATTAGTGTTGTCGTCTGACAAACGACCACTTCCTTCTCCTCGTCGCTCCGTCTTTGGTTTCCCAATTTTTTTTTTAATATTTTTTTGAAACTTGGCTTCACGGGACCGGCACTCTCACTAATAATTATTATTATTATTTTTTAAATTATTTCACCCCCCTACACATCACAAATTTATGTTCTGTTTGAATTTAAAATGAATCCTTTATGCTACCTTCCACGCTTTGTGTTGTCGAGTACAAAAAAGCACAATCTTGATAGCACTTGTTTCATTCAACGTACAAGTTTGGTTCAAAATGGTGATATTTGCCCGTATTTATATATGTATCTATATATATTTATATATATTATGTACATTTTTTCTCTGTTTTATGGCTTTATAACACAATATTATATCTTTATCTGAGGATCTCTTCGTAGTAGTTGTGCGGTTGCTGCTGGCGGCTAACTGAAGGCATGTGTGGGGAGTTTTATTTTGTTATGTTTTGTTGTAAATATGATAAAAAAAAAAAAAAAGGAGTTGCTCTTAAGTGCTTGGACTCTGTGCAATGTCAAACAACAACAGCATGAACCAGAGGACAGAAAGAAGTTGTTTCCAGTTTGAGAAAGACGTTTCGCTGGATGTTTCACAGCGTTGACGTCTGTCAGTCGGATGCGTTTGAAAACAGAAAGTTTTTAAAAAATCTACCAGCATCGCTCTACAAACTCGTCACTAACGGACGCTCTAAACCCTCCGACCGGAGGTGGTGCGAGATGTTTGCGTGTGGAAAGCACTTGGCTCGTTCCAGATACTGAAGCGGTAATGTTAAATTATTATGCCGACCTTAAAAAAAAAAAAAGACCAGAAGTTTTCCTGCTTTCATTTGAAGGACAGAATAAAGCGGTGGAGTCACTGAACTGAGTTTCCACTTTGACGTTTGAATATGTTTTATCTAAAAAAAAAAAAAAAAAAAATACCAGCTTTACTTTTTCCTTGTTCCCTTCTCTGAGTCTTTTTCAAACCGATTCTGTAATGTAACGATGTGAAAAGGATGATTAAGTCCCAACACTTTGCCCCATCCTCAACTTTTACTCTTCTTTATCATGTGGTTGCGTTTCTGGCTCAGAGGAAACACTCCTCTGCACCAACACAACACCACCGAAAGAAAGAAAGAAGTTATGATGCAGAGAACTATGAGGTCGTGTTTTACCGTGCGCCCCCTTGTGGCCGGAAGGTGCTATGGCAGTAAAACCGGACTGAGGCGTTTCTGAGTTTACGGTGCAGTTTTTAAAGTGTTTTTGAGAAGCAGAATGATTCTCATACTTTCGTTTTGACTCAAATGCTTTGTAACAAGGAGGTAGAAGTGACTCTGAGCTTTAAGGGTAAACAAGTCCCATAGGTGCAGGACTTTTATCCTTTATAGGTGTGCGTATACGAAAAAAAAAAATAAAAATGCTACAATTATTACAGAGTTCATTGGAAGTGAAATAAAGAAAACACTTAAACTAAAGCTCAGAGTCACTACTTTAACCCTGGTTACAGTATTTTATCTCCATCTATTTATATTTGTTTTTTAATGCATTGTGCCGGACACAACAGCCCAAACAGAAATGCCTAAATTCCCGCCCGCTGCCCTGTCATTCACTTGGATTCAGTCAGCACTGCTTCTTTAAAGTGTAACAACAATGATTTTATCAGCCCTCACACATTATCTCACTTTCTGAAAGTTTGTCAAGCTGAACACTAATAAAAAAAAACATTTGGAATCAGGCCTTTCTGCCGTTTTTCAGGGCCCGTCCACGTGGATCAGCACTCGTTCGTCCCGACCCACCGAGAGACGAGTCGTCTCAGTTTCACGCGCCTTCGCCTGCTATGATCTAAATCAGATTTCAGTAAACGGTGTTAAAGTTGACTTTTCTGTTTGCATAAAGAATCTAAGAGAGCTTTTTTTTTTTTTTTTTTTTTTAAACCTGTCCCATGTTTAGATATAAATACCGATGCCACTGATCGATACGGCGCCATAAACCGCCGCGTTGCCGCTCACTTGTCCGCGTCCCGATCCCCGCGCAGCCGCCGCTCGTGCTGCTTCTTGGTGATGATGTACTTGAAGAACTCGTAGACGGACCAGCTGATGGCGGTGGAGGGCATCTGGTAGATGACGCGGGCTTGGACGCCCTTGAAAAACGCCGGCACGCCGCCCATTCTGTGCACCGTCCGAAAGGCCTCGCCGAGGCCGGATATGTGGCGGCTGCCGGCGGCCGAGGCGGCGGCCGCCCCGACCGCCGCCGCCGCCGACGCCTCGGCCTGGACCACGTGGACGGCCTGGGCCTCCTGCGTGTTGAGGAGGGTCTTGCACACGTCGAGGGGGGTGGTGGCGGCGGCGGCCAGGGCCCCGGCGAGGGCGCCCGACACCACGTGGGAGGAAGGGTTGTACTGTCTGTGGGGGTTGAGCAGCTCCTGGAGGTACTCGTAGGTCATGAAGTGGAGCGCCTGGAACGGCACGTTCATCGTCAGCTGGGTGGTGTAGCTGCGGTAGAAGGCGCCCGGGCCTTCGCGCTTCAGCAGCGAGCCCACGCAGTCCAGCACGCCGCGGTACGGCGAGTTGAACATCTGCATGCGCTGCTTCACAACTGGAAGAAAAACGAGAGGCACGTCTCCTCGTGTGATTAATCAGCTCAAACTTAAAGACTTGTATCTAATATTGTTTTGTTCCAAACGGTGCATCTCAACGACATTAACAGTTCTCTAGTTCCCTAAAACCTAGCGTGTGGCTCCACCTAGTGTCCAGATCACGACACTGCATCACACTGACTTCATACGTTCGTCTAAGGAGGTTGAGGGCGTCTATAAATAGAGCAACTCTACACACACACTACAGACGCACATCAGGTGAGCTCAACGACACGGAGGAAGCTTTACCTTCTGCTGGGTTCATGATGGCGTCGTGCAGCAACGTAGCCACGCAGCCTGCCACCCCTGCACAGCACGAAAAAAAAGAAGAAGCGGTTAAAGCCCGAAACGAGACCCGACTTCCTCCCTCTTTCGGCGACGCGCGCGAGTTCAAAGCGTTTTCGCTTCACACGTTTTAAATTTGATCTCCAGTTGTTGTTGTTGTTGTTGTTGCTGCGCGTCTCACCGTTAGCGAAGTGGCTGTTGGTGCCGGGGTGAACGGCGTCGCCGAGCGAGAACTTGATCTTCTCGTAGCAGGCGAAGTAGAGGGCGTGCGCGGGCCCCGCCCCCACCGCCAGCACGTTCACGCCCCTGATCGGCCGCCACACGCCCTCCGTCCGCACGATCTGCCGCAGCGCGTCCATCACGTTCCTGTAGCGCGCCCCCGGCTCGGGGTGAAGGCTCTGCATGCGAGTCTGGAGGGAGCAGAGACACAGACGCGGAAACGATTGTTCATCAGATCAGATCAGAGTATTTGGATTCGTCTCAGGATGAATTTATACAACCAGCATTAATGAAACACTTGGTAATTAGTTAAGTGGGTTCAAAAAAAAAAAAAAAAAAAACATTTTAAGCCCCGGTTACAACCAAAAGATGCTGTGAATGTGTGTATGTGAATAAAACTTTTTCAGATCTCTGGGAGAAACATGGAAGCAGTTAAGTTGTCTTAAACACTGGGGTTGTAAGCTCAGTCTCGATAGGCTGCTTATATTTGGTTATAAGAGAAATTTTCACAGTTTTCATGACTCATTTTGAAGCTGTAATGGTTTTTATCTTTATTTATTTATGAATGAAGTGAGAAAGGATTATCGTTATACACGTTCTACTTCTACCTGCTCCTTTTTCTGACACATTTTTTGTTCTGCTTTTTTTTAAGATTGCATCTTCTCGCTTGAAATTTGGCGCTTATCAAAACGCCCAGCGAGCCGCTCGCAGATCAGAAGAGCTGAATGTGGCCACGGGCGAACGGAAAGTCAGAGCGATGGAGCAAAACCCAAAACTCCAGAGGGAAAAGTTTCAGAACACGCAACAGACAAACTCCCACCACCACATGCAGCGAGGAGGAGGAGGAGGAGGAGGAGGAAGAGGAGGAGGAGGAGGAGAAGGAGGAAGAGGAGGAGGAAGAGGGGGGGGAGGAGGAGGAAGAGGAGGAGGAAGAGGAGGAGGAGGAAGGGGGGGGGGGGGGAGGAGAGGAGGAGGAGGAGGACGAGGAGGAGGACGAGGAGGACGAGGAGGACGAGGAGGAGGAGGAGGAAGAGGAGGAGGAGGAGGAGGAGGAGGAGGACAGGGGGGAGGAGGAGGAAGAGGAGGAGGAGGAGGAGGAGGAGGAGGAGGAGGCTGCCTCCTGGAGGCCGCCTGGATGTTCCCGGTTTCTGTTTCTGGGGAAAGGAGGAAGAGGGGAGGAGGAAGAGGAAGGAGAGGAGGAGGAGGAGGAGGAGGAGGAGGAGGAGGAAGAGGAGAAGGAGGAAGAGGACGAGGAGGAGGAGGAGAAGGAGGACGAGGAGGAGGAGGGGAGGAGAGGAAGAGGAGAGGAGGAGGAGGAGGAGGAGGAGGAGGAGAGGAGGAGGAGGAGAGGAGAGGAGGAGGCTGCCTGGATGTTCCCGGTTTCTGTTTCTGGGAAACGGTAGGAAGAGGAGGAGGAAGAGGAGGAGGAGGAGGAAGAGGAGGAGGAGGAAGAGGAGGAGGAGGGGAGGAAGGAGAAGGAGGGGAGGAGGAGGAGGAGGAGAAGGAGGACGAGGAGGAGGAGGAGGAGAGGAGAGGAGGAAAGAGGAGAGGAGAGGAGGAGGAGGAGGAGGAGGAGGAAGAGAGGAGGAGGAGGAAGAGGAGAGGAGGAAGAGGAGGAGGAGGGAAGAGGAGAAGGAGGACAGGAGGAGCAGGAGGAGGAGGAGGAGGAGGAGGAGGGGGAAGAGAAGGAGGAGGAGGTGAAGGAGGAGAAGGAGAAGGAGGTGGTAGAGGAGGAGGAGGAGGAGGGAGAGGAGGAGGAGGAGGAAGGAGGAGAGGAGGAGGGAAGAGGAGGAGAGAGGAGGAAGAGGAGAAGAGGAGGGAAGGGGGGAGGAGGAGGAGGAGGAAGGAGGAGGAGGAGGAGGAGGAGGAGGAAGGAGGAAGGAGAAGGAGGAGGAGGAAGAGGGAGGAGGAGGGAGGAGGAGAGGAGGAGGAGGAGGGGAGGAGGAGGAGGAGAGGAGGAGGAGGAAGAGGAGGAGGAGGAGGAGGAGGAGGAGGAAGGGGGAGGGAGGAGGAGGAGAGAGAGGGGAGGAGGAGGAGGAGAGGAGGAGAGGAGAAGGAGGAGGGGCTGCCTGGATGTTCCCGGTTTCTGTTTCTGGGAGGAAGAGGGAGGAGAGAGGGAGGAGGAGGAGGAAGAGGAGGAGGAGGAGGAGAGGAGGAGGAGGAGGACGAGGACGAGGAGGAGGAAGAGGAGAAGGAGGACGAGGACGAGGAGGAGGAGGAGAAGGAGGAGGAGGAGGAGGAGGAGGAGGAGGAAGAGGAAGGGGAGGAGGAGAGAGGAGGAGGAAGGAGGGGGAGGAGGAGAGGAGGAGAGGAGAGGAGGAAGAGGAGGAGGGGAAGAGGAGAAGGAGGAGGAGGAAGAGGAGGAGGGAGGAGGAGAGGAGGAGGGAGAGGAGGAGGAGGAGGAAGAGGAGAGGAGGAGGAGAGAGGAGAGGGAGGAGGAGAGGAGGAGGAGGAGGAGGAGGAGGAGGGAGGAGGAAGAGGAGGAGGAGGAAGAGGAGAGGAGGGGAGGAGAGGAGGAAGGAGGAAGAGGAGGAAGGAGGAGGAGGAGAGGAGGGGAGGAGGAGGAGGAGGAGGAGGAGGGGGAGGAGGAGGAGAGGAGGAGGAGGAGAGAGGAGGAGGAGGAGGAGGAGGAGGGGGCGGGGAGAGGAGGAAGAGGAGGAGAGGAGGGAGGAGGAGAAGGAGGAGGAGGAGAGAGGAGGAGGAGGACGAGGAGGAAGGAGGAGAGGAGGAAGGAGGAGGAGGAAGAGGAGAGGAGGAGGAGGACGAGGAGGAGGACGAAGAGGAGAAGGAGGAAGAGGAGGAGGAGAAGGAGGGAGGAGGAGGAGGAGGAGGAGGAGGAAGAGGAGAAGGAGGAAGAGGACGAGGAGGAGGAGGAGAAGGAGGAGGAGTAGGAGGAGGAGGAGGAGGAGGAGGAGGAGGAGGAGGAGAGGAGGAGGAGGAGGAGGAGGAAGAGGAGAAGGAGGAGGAGGAGGAGGAGGAGGAGGAAGAGGAGGAGGAGGAAGAGGAGAAGGAGGAAGAGGAGAAGGAGGAGGAGGAAGAGGAGGCTGCCTGGATGTTCCCGGTTTCTGTTTCTGGGAAACAGAAACTCGTGTGGAATGTGCACAGACGTCCCACATTCGAGCAGCTTATTCCGAGTCCGGAGCTTTTCAGAGCGGGCGGGATTCCTGGAAACGAAACTAAAAAAGGTTCACGTTCACTAAAAAAACAAAACACAAACCGGGTGATGAACAATAACAGACGACGTGTCATAATGATGTGTGATCGAGGCGGCTTCTTATGACGTTTTGTGAATGGGTGTTTGAACCGACTTTGGGCCGTAGGAGAAAAACAACGATCTACGAGCGGCTTCTCTTGGACCAAACGCTCGACAACAAGTGGTCACTGATTTGAAAGGATGTCACTGGAGCAAAAGTCCCAACATCTATCAGGAGATAAGCAGCAGAGCCCTCTCACTTTCACGCGTTCTTTCCAATCTTTATGCCTCCTCGTTCATAAATCCATTGATTATTCATGTATGGATGTTTATAACAGCTTGTTTTTCCCAGACTTGTTTCATTTTTTGCACAAAAATAACCATGAATATCATGAGTTCACCATCATTTCTGCCTCACGACGTTCTATCCGTGTAACTTATTTATCTAGTACCATCCACACAGGAGACATTCAGTGCTGTGGTGCAACACGAAGACGCGCAGAAACCATCCAAATACTTTCCAGAGTAAACCTCACGATCACGTTTGAAAAGTAAACTACATTCCAGTGCTATAAAATTCACTAGAATAAACTGGAACATCCCACGTGTGCAGCAAACGCTGTTTCACGGCGGAACAAGAGGTTCAACAATAGCTTTGACACAAAAACAAAAAAAAAAAAAGAGAACGTTACATTCAATTTTCCGCCGCTGGATTTACCAACAGGCTTAAAACCTTTTTGTGTTGATGTGAAACATTAAACCAGGAACAGCGTTCGTCATCTTAAGACTCTAAAAGCAGCAGGGAAGAATGGACTTTTGTGCGTTTCGCACGTGGAGATAAAGACGTCGGCGACTGGGCGTGAAGGCGTGAGGAAACCAAGGTTGTGAAAAAAAAAAGAAATAAACCACAAGACGTTACGGTAACGAAACTCCAAGCTGACTTCCTTAAGCCACAGCATTTTTCTCCCACACTTCCTCCTCCTGCCGAACCTGCACCGAGCTCAGCACTTATACGTCCACGGTTTTTACTCGCTTCCCTTCGCACGCAGCTCTCGTTTGCGTGCGCGCTTTCGAGCAAAACGTTCTGTAATCCCACATCTCAACAGGCCGGAGATCTGTGTGTTCATCGCTCCCCGGAAAAACGCAACGCACCTAAGATGTGACGCACGTCTGGACGTTAACTCACCTTAATGTCTAAACATGACAAAAAAAAAGGGATTTAGGCTTAAGTGAAGCTCTGTTATTGTGAGTGAAAAACCCTAAAAAGAGAGACATTCTGTGCATGATGCAACTCTGATGCAAAACTCTGCAAAAGGAAACTGTTCTTATGAACAAGTTTGAGATTATTATACCTCGAACTCAAAGAGAATTTGTTTAACTGGCTAAAACACAAGGAAACAACGAGCTGCATCAGGATTACGCGCACAAACTTAGCAGTAATTTGTAGCACTCGTGTAACGTTTGTGTACCCCTTGTTAAAGTGGGTCAAAAAGGACGGTTCAGTGAGTCAAGTACGGTCTCTGACGCCTCTGAGCAAAGTCCAGGGTCCGGAGTGAGATTCAGCGAGTGGCTCTTTAATGCTCATATTAATTCTCAACGATAACGACGTTAATCGCGTGAAACAGATAAAATAAAGGCTGCACTTTGCTTATCTTTACGAGGACAATGTATTCCCGGCTACGGCACGGGAAATTAATATTATTTTCCCCTCCTGCACAACAGGAAATAATCAAGACAAACTCCCCGATTGTTTCCCTCTCAGAGTCGACAGTGGGGTTTCGTTTGTTTTTCTCGGGCCGACGAGGTTGAGCGGTTTTACTTTCACACCACATACCAATAAGGGAAGTCATTAATCTGGACTGTGTCTTGCATCGGGGACACTTTGCTATTTTGTGGCTTTAAGTTAACATGAAACTATTCGAGTTAGATACCTGGAAAGTGACTATGCACCGCCACACCTCCCTGTTTCCGAGAACTCATTCATTTAAACCACCGACTGTTGCCCTATTGACCGATGATGCATTCGGGGTTAATCAACTACCACTTATCTGTCTATTTGCACTGGACTTTCCACATGGTCTCCTCCAGTTTCTCTTCAGAGTAAATGCACATTGTGGGACTTTAAAAGTAAAAACTTACCCACTCTCAAAAACTCACTTAATCCCAAAAATGATGTTTTTAATGGTTATTTTAACAGCTTTTCTGGATGTGTTTTATAACTTTTACCAATACCCCTCACCCTCCTTTTTTTGTTTTCTTACAATGAAGTGCTCAGATGCAGCAACAGCATTACTATACTATACTATACTACAATAGTTAAGTGAGACGTGGCTTTTTCCAAATCATATAGAGGTGTAATAAGTAACTGTGGTGTCAAGCTAAGTGTAGCCTAACACGGTATCGAGCTCAACATGGTTTCTAATAGCACGTTAGAGCAAAAACGAACAAAAAAAAGACATGTCCGATAAAGGACACATGCTAAAAGGCTAATGCTACTTCAAGCTAACCGGCTCGTTCATACATAATGACAGCTCAGTGAGAAATTAGCGTGACTGTTTGTAGCATTAATTAGCATTAACTTGTATAAACGTCGTATAAAAAAAAAAAAATAAAAAAAAAAGTAAAGTAATTCTGAAAAGTAGCCCAAAAATATTTTCTAAAATATATATATATATTCCAGGTCACATGTTTAGTAGACGTTAGTTAACTGACTGACCTCTGTTAGCAATGCTAGCTCCGGAGGCTAACGACACTCTGGCTCAGGCTTCTATTGAGGCCTACGTTGGATCCAAGCTTATGCAAACATAAACATGGCCCGGAGACGGTTTAGTTTAACATATATGTGTATATATATAGATATATATAAAGTGAATCGTGGATGCATTGTGTTTCGTCGCTCTGATACCTTGACACAGTCGATGGGGTACATAAGGCAGTGCTCCATGATGCCAGCCACGGATCCTGCCAGCATATGTGTGCTGGTCGCTACTCCTTGAGGCAGTCCTTCATAGTCTATTTCTGGCTCCACAGAGGTCGAGGTCTCCGGAGTTGCCCGATGCAACACCGGGGCAAATCCCGATTCCCCCGTCTTCCTCGGCGGAAAAGACCCAACGAATCCCCCCGTGGTGTCCAGGAGCCTCCCGCCCAGCCATCGAAACTCTGCCCCGGCTGCGGTGCCTGCGACCCGGCTGTCGACGCCCGCTGTTTCCAGGGACGTTCGCCGGGACACGAAACCGTCCGCTTCCATCGAGGTGGAGGACAAATTTTTTAACCCGTCAGATGTAGGATGACCCACCGCCTTGTCGGTGTAGCCTACCCGGGGAGTTACACGAGCAGCCGGGCGGTAGCAGAGAGTCTTGGCGGGTCGCCGCTGCAGAGTCCGGGAACCGGGAGAGCCGGACAAATGATATTTCGGTGGGTATGTCAGTGCGTCGCGCTAAAACTCGAAGCTGATTGGCCAAAGTAGCTGTCAATCATTAATAAACGGATTTCATTGGCTGGTTTGGGCGGGGCTTGGAAGTGGGCGGGGATTTCGCCGCAGCGAGCTTTGACGATTTTGTAACATCGGGCATGTACGAAGAAGGGATGTGAGATACCATATTTTTCAGGTCCGATACCAAGTGATACTTAGAGACGTCTCTGGTAATATCAGGACTAATATCCCAATATCGATACCTTCAGACGTCTACTCGTGTATATGAAAATAGTGACTTTTACAATGAACATTTGTGAATGCGGTTATGAAAAACGTATTCTATACCTCTGTATACGAATTAAACAAGCTGCCAAGCACCATATTTCTCTTTTATTAAAGCATTAAAGATCATCTGTGCAAATCAAGAAGTCAACTGAAAATCTGAGCAAATCACTTCTTTTTTTTTTTTTTTTTTTTGAAAAAAGCTCTCTCTCAAACAAAAATGGAGATAAGAATAGTCACTCTGACTTCGATCTAATTCGTTTTGGACCAGACAGAGTGGTCTTCAGGTAAGAACTTGACAGAACTTATACTTTGACAACAAAGGTAGCATTCTGTACTCTCTTTCATTTCCCATGTACATGATTTTGTTAAGAAACAACAGCATGTTGACATGATCTGATTTGTACATGCATGTGATGGGCCCTGTGATGTATTTTCACTATATATACCTGGATATTGCTCGTCTCTCTGACTTTAAGGGCTTCCGTCATAGAGGTCTACCTCAGGTGTGCGGCGTTTCCCTGCGTCCCCTCTCTCACACACTTTTCACCTTTTAAAAAAAGATTAAACAATAACAGCTTGGGTCGTATGAAAGCATTAACATTTCTTGTGACTTGGTATCGGTATTTTGATGTGAAAATCTATTCTAAAAAGCACACGTCTACATCGGAAGTATCGACATTTCTCGATCGATACGCACGTCCCTAGCGGTCACATGGATGAGTGAGAATGGTTTAATTAAAGCAGGGCGTCCCCATTTTTTTTTATTTTATTATTTGTTATTAAACGGAATTGCGTTGATTCCTGGAAATTCTCCCGAGTTTTCCCAATACTCCCGTCACCTGGCAATAGAAATGCTTTTCCTCTCGCTGTTTTCCTCCTTGATTTGTTTCTGTTAACGACCAGAAACTGGCACAACTAGTGTCTACTAATTACTAGATTCTTGCATGTCATTAATGTGTTTGTGTGTGTGTGTCCCTGTTCCCTTTCCCTATGAATGGTGCTCTGACGACCAGAGTCTCCGGTCTTACGATGTGAATGGAGTTAAATTAGTTTTTTATATAATGCCGGAATGCGGTGTTTCCTGTAAATTACGTAAGTTTTTTTCCGCCACGTGGGAATGGGAATGCTCTTCCTCGTGCACCTAAGAAACCAGACTCCCTGCCGATTGAGAAACCGAGGCGAACAGAAAGCTGACATGCGTGGTGGCGATTATTCCTACAGAGTGCGAAGGCAGCGGACAGACACCCTACGTCACCACGTCGCTGCGTATCTGATGACGTAGACAAAGGGCCGCCCGGAAGCCAGTTGGGGATACAGCCTTTTCTTCCGCGTCGCGTCGTCGTTCCCTTTTAAAACAGCGAGAAAGTCAACATTTGAGCACCTTTTCCTATTTAAAAACCAACACATCGACGGCGAGTTACTGTCATGGCGGGGGAGAGGCTCTTTTAGGTAAGTTTAAAGTGTGAATGTGATAGCATATGGAAACAGTGAGCGGTATCAGTAGTTCCTGAACGCACCGTTAGCCGGGTTGTAACGGACTAGTAGTTATTAAAAGATTAATTAGTTTATATCCCAGTTAACCTCTATAGCATATACATTATATATTCCTTGTGGTTTCCATTTCGTTTTTTTTTTATTTATTTATGCAACAGTTTTAGCTTATATAACTGGGGAATAAGCCAGAACCGTGTCTTTAGTGGGTCATCATTAATTCACCTGAGCTTTCCCGGATGTTACAACTCAAAATATGAGACATTAGAAGGTTTATTATAGCATTTGGAATAACGTTATTAAAAGAGCAAATACTAGGATTTATTTAAATCCAATCACAGTTTGTAATCTATGTATTTATTGCTGTGTAAAATGCCAAACAGTGGATTTCACAGTATGTGGACAAGGCATTGGTGTGTATATAGTAAATACACATGCATGAGATCACAAGATGAGCAACGTGATACACCTTAAATGGGGACAGGGACACATCTACTAACTACAGCACCTTTTCCCGAGCAATAATGAGCAACTCCGGGTCAAGGACACTTAAAAGCATCGCAAAAAAGCTTAGTAAATGGAAAAACATGACACAGTGAATGCACAGGAGTAGATGGATACAGCAGCAGTGCGACGCTTCGGTGTGCGCACATGCCTTGGTTATTACGAATGGGTTACGTTCTTTAATTTGAGAATAATTTGTGAGAGCAGGAGTGGATACGGTGTCGTTAAGTAGTGTCTTTTTCCTCAGCGGCAGAGGAAGAGTTAAAACTCCGGACAGGATCGAGACCAGACCGCAGCCCGCCATGAGGTGACGACCGCAACGTCGTGTACTTCTGCTCTCTCGGACACATGGCCAGGTGATAAATAAATACATAAACAGACTGATAACTCCCCGACGTGTCCGGCTCCTGACCCGTTTTTTTTGGCCGCTGTGTGCCTTTCGCAGGATCACTGTGTCCTGCCTGCCGGCCTCCTGGTACTGCAGCGCGTCCCCGCTGTCTCTGGGCTGCGCCCCCCGGCAGAGGCTGCTCGTCCTGCTGCTGCTCTTCATCGCCTCCGCCCTCCTTCTCCTGGGGACCTACCAGCGGCGGCTGTGGAGCGCCCAGCGCCGGCCCGGGGCCCACTTCAACAAGTGAGTGGACGGACGGACGGACGGACGCCGTGGTTAATTAAAAAGGTCGACCCCGAACCCGTTCGACCCGGTTTGGGACCCGAAGTAAAATCAAATGCTGCTCTCGAAACGTCATTCATGCTCTTGTGTTGGTTGAATCCCGTACAGACTTTTATCTGCGAAATCAGTGGTGTGCACAGCTCTGATTGGTTCAAAAAAAGCTGCTACTGTCCTGTATTTGACCCAGTTTAGGTGTAAATAATCGTCATTCTTCGCAGCACATTCTGTGCCTGGGTTGTGGGATCATGTGACACTTCATCTTTCCGTGGTTCAAGCTTCGCGTTTGTGGAAGACCAACTCTTTTCTCACAAAGTCCGCATGGCTAGAGCTCCTTAAACTTTTGGATCGTTATATTTAGCTGTGATAGACGGAGAAATGGTTCGTCCAAAGCATTTTTTTTTATGCATCTTCTTGTCATTTTCCAAACAATTCCCCATTTCCCTGTGTGACCGTGAGTCTGATTAACTATCTGCACGCTCAAAGTTGCCTTCAGCAATTACTCCAAATATCCCAGAGCTGATTCCACGTGAACAAGTTGTTCTTTTTCTGGGAGGGTTCTGAAAAAAACCACACGCTTCTTAGTCAGCGATCTACAAACTAAGCTCTGAAGGATCAGGAATGAGACGTGTAACGTGCTGCAACGCGCCGTCGTTTCCGGTTATTTCACAGTTGGCCTCAGACAATTTGAATAGGTGACACTGAGGAGGTTTAGTCGAGCCGCACAAACTCCGTCCTGTGTGAGAACTTGAACACACTCGCGTGGAAAGTCTTCGGTAAACACTGAAAGGTGATAAGCGGCAGAACCGTCGCTGGACGAGGTTACGCAAAGAGACGCGAGCAGTTTGTGAGAGCGGGACCAGGTGTTGTTTCTCAGCGTTAAATACACAAGTGATGCTTTTTTTTTTTTTTTTAATGCTTTTACATTAACAAAGACGTGTGTAGAACTGGATATGATGTAACATGATACGCAAAAATCAGCCATAACATTATGACCACCTTCCTGATGTTGTGTCGGTTTCCCTTGTGCCTCCAAAACAGCTGTGGAGAACGGACGTGGACCTTCTGAGGGGGGGGCGGGGGTCCCTGTGGTGTCTGGCAACACAGTGTTGATGGTGGGGGGGGGGGTCCTGTGGGTCCTGTGTGTCCTGTGGGTTGAGGGGAGGGGCCTCTTTATTTGACCAGTTTGGGCAGATGAACTGAATTGTCACGAGATGCTTTAAATGTCGTTTACTTCTCCCGTCGGTGGTTTTAATGTTGTGGCTGATCGGTGTATTTTGACTAACCGAATGAAAATACATTAATATTTCTGCCAGTTGTTGAAATATCCCCAAAACATCACGCTTTGAGTTAAGACGTTTACCTCGTCTCTCCCCTTTTATCGGTCTGGGTCGATGCTACACGTCTCAGTGACGTCCACGTGAGTGGACACCAGGTCCAAAAAGTTTCCCAGCAGGACGCCGACCCGCCACAAGACGATGGTTTGAATGTTCTTCACATCTCCGGTCAGGGGTTTTAATGTTGCGGCTGACCCCCCCCCCCCCCTCAGGTACCTCACCATGGCCGAGTCCATGGAA
The DNA here is from genome assembly GCF_022458985.1 of Mugil cephalus. Classification (NCBI taxonomy): domain Eukaryota; kingdom Metazoa; phylum Chordata; class Actinopteri; order Mugiliformes; family Mugilidae; genus Mugil; species Mugil cephalus. The sequence continues at coordinate 29,302,494 of NC_061771.1, forward strand.
GCCACCGACGTCCTCGACCCCGCCCTCAACTACGGCATCGTGGTGGACTGCGGCAGCAGCGGCTCCCGGGTCTTCGTGTACTACTGGCCCCCCCACAACGGGAACCCCCACACGCTGCTGGACATCAGGCAGATGAAGGACCGGGACCACAAACCTGTCGTCAAAAAGATCAAACCTGGTGAGGGGGGGGGGGGTCGGCTTTTCAGACGTCTTCGTGAAGATCGGTGTAAAAAAACAGCTTTTGCTTCTTTCTGAATATCTGCACATGAATGACTCCACTGTCTCATAGACGACTGTGGTTCCTTTGTGTGATGGATTTTTTTTTCTGTCAGTAAATATGGAAAACAAAAAAACACTCTTTTAAACCCAAACAAATATCATAAATACACGTAAAGTGTTAAACTGACGATGAAAAGCAGTGTTTTGGTCTCTGCTCTGTTTTCTGATCGGGTTACGTTTGCTACATCGGTGCCAACAGGAGGAATCGTTACCAAGTGAAAACGCGCCGGAAGTAAGAAAAGTGGTTCAATCTCGTTCTGATGACGTTACTTTCATGAAATACGTTCAGTGCCCGTGACTCTGCGGTTTTATCTCGGCCCCGGCGAACAGATTAGATGTTCGGCTGCTTCAGTTTGAGAAGCAGCAGTTAAAGGCCACGTGCCGCTTTCTCTCACAGCCGTTGTGTAACTTCCCCTCTACCAGCGTGGTCTGAAATACCTCTGATTAGTTCGGGCAATTAGTCACACGCATTTGTCCTTTTTATATCTGATAAAAACCCCGACAGATTAGATGGGTTCACTGACGTTATCACTGTTACTCTCCAACCATAAACGGACGACCATAAACCTCAATAACACCAGCTGCGTTCTCAAAATGAAAGCGATATTTCTGAAATTGTGTTGAAGTAAAAGTGAAAAGTCTCGCGTTATTTCATAATTCCCTTAAATTCTCATCACGCCAAAGAGACTTTGCTTTGAAGAGGATGAACTTCAAATGAACTGGTCGCAGTTTATATCAAAAATGTTTTAGCTTTAGGTATTTGAGAGGTTTTTTGAATGTATATGTTTATTGCGATATTTCGGTATTTAACAAAACAAACTTGTGAAATAGTGATAAAGAGCCAAGAAGCCAAATCTAAAAAAAAAAAGTAGGAGACGGCGCCAAAACAAAAACGAGAACTCGGGAAAGATGAGAAACAACACTGCAGAGATGACTAGACGCACACTCGCGCACACGAGAGACAAGTGAGACTGTATATAAATATGGACGACATGTTTCCACTTCCGTGCGTCGGCCAAATTTACACTGTTTTCTCGAGGACACGACTTTGGAGCCCGGTCACACTTCGTCCAAACTCACTTGCTCTTCGTTTAATTAACACTGAGCTCGACTCTACCTCCACCAGTTACAAGGAAATATTAGACTATACACTGGTCGTAACCATTATGTCATATCCTGTTTCTATAGCGTCAAAGAACTAAAGCAAAACTTATACCAAACAGACGACACTTTAACGCGCATCATCATCTTTGGATAAAAATAAAAATATTTGACGTGTGTTTTAGCGTTTATGTTCCCATCCACTAACATGTAGGGGGCGGAGCTTATGAGCTATACTGCAGCCTGACACCAGGGGGAGCTCTACTTGCTTTGGCTTCACTTTAAAACTGTTCTGTCTTTATTTAGACGGGGAGAAAAGAAACAGAGACATGAAAACAACTCGAGTCTAAACAGAGATTACACAAAACGAAGCAGGAGACACAAGGAAAACAACAACAGGGTCACAGAAAGCATCCAAAACCAGGGCACAGATGTGAGATAAGACACGAGGCAGGATTTATTTGTCACATGCACAGTGAAATGTATTGTCGTATCCTGCAGACGGTAGTAAAAAAAAAGTAATACAGTAGAAACAGTGATAATTAATTAGGTAAAAAATATAGTTATCAATGTATAACTGAGAAAAATAAAATAAATTTCAAACACAACCCCTCATCTCTCAGGTATCTCCACTCTGGCGAACGTACCGACGCAGGCCAGCGACTACCTCCACCCGCTCCTCAGCTTCGCCGCCGCTCACGTCCCAAGGAACAAACACAAGGAGACGCCGCTCTACATCCTCTGCACCGCCGGCATGCGGCTGCTGCCCGAGAGGTAGGAACAGCAGCAGCACGTCTATACAAAAAAAAAACAAACAAAAAAAAAAAGTTACCAGGGCTTTTTATTTACCCTCAGCCACAGAAAACATCAGGCAGACCCATATTTCTAATTACTCTCCTGGGTTTTAACGGTGCTTTTATTGTGAAACACTTGCACATATTAAACCCCAGACCCGTATGGGCAGAGTTTCTACACAGGTTTAAAAAAGTCTGAAATGAGATAATCTCGTTTTAAATCATTAAAAAGTCTTGAATACGAGCGTATTTTGCATTGTAGGTAAATTTCACTCGATTTCACTGATTTAAGTTCCATAAAACACACAAGAGATTTAATAAAAAGGCCAATAACACTAAAAGATTGTGACAAAATCTTAGTCTAGTTTATCTACACTGAACTGGATTTTACTTATTTGTTTTTTTGGGGAGGAAATACTGTGTTGTACATTTTTTTATTATTAATTTTGAGATGTTTTATCAGGTAATGGGTGTAATTTTTTTTGTAGAGAATTGACAGAGTAAATTACATGTTTCATGTTTGCACGTTGAACCGTTTTGTTGCTGCCGTTCGTCTACTGCGTGCAGCCAGCAGTCGGCCATCCTGGACGACCTGGTCACCGACGTTCCCCTGGAGTTCGATTTCCTGTTCTCCCGCTCGCACGCCGAGGTCATCTCCGGGAAACAGGAAGGTGAGGTGGCATTTGCCAGCGTTACCTCCGTGTGAGGAGTTTCAATCGTGAAACCTAATTCCAACTCCGACTCCTGTTCTTTGTTGTGTGTCCCCCGTCGCGGTCGTGTCCTGAAGGCGTGTACGCGTGGATCGGCATCAACTTCGTCTTGGGCCGCTTTGATCACGCCGATGCGGGTGAGTGTGGAGGCGTGTGTTTGTTTGTGTGGCATTTAAGGTCACATTAGACTTAACCCTCTTTTTGAAATTAGGGCTGTGGGTTAAAAAAATGAAACTTCAACATTGTGTTAAAAATGAAAATATTGTGTAAATGATCCATTTACATCTGTCCCTGTTTTCTTCCGTTCTTCTGTTATTTTTAGTGTAATTCATCTCCTAAGATACAAAAAGACATTAAAAAAAAAAATTAAAGATGCATCTCCTGGATTTTGACGTTATTGTTTACATTTTTGTTGATATCGTGAAAATATTGTTATTGTGACGTTTTTTTTTGGTGATAATCTCATATCTGTGACAGCCCTAATTGAAATACTAGAGTGTTATTTTTTTATTTTATTTTATTTTTTTTTACTTTTGTGGCATTTTTCAAATTTTTTTTATTTTTAATTGAAAAATCAGGATCAGATTTTTTTTAATTAATCCCAAGGGAAAATTATTTTTTATTACAGCAGCTCCTACTCAAAGTGTAACAGTGTCCAGAAGAAAGAGCAATAAGAATATCTAGAATAAGTCCAAAATTATGATAATAATAATAATAAGAATACATATCATGTAAAAATAAATAAATAAATAATATATATCATATATCTCCATATATAAAAGTATGTGTTCTGACTGCACATGGTGAGTCCAGAGTCCAATAAATATACAAAGAAATATGTACAAGTATATGACAAGAGAGTGAGTAAAATCAAGTTCAGTTAAGTTACCATATATGGTTACTTGCCCTTAATCGTCTGCGTGGCGAGTAACTGTGTTTGGTGATATGGTTCCTCGCCCATTAAAGGGTTAATAAATGAGACGAAGGAAGTCATCTGTGTGCACGTTTGAACTGTGGAAAGTGTTTTTGTGTTTTTTTTTTTTTTTTAGAGGACGCCACGGTTGAGGTGACAACGGGGTCTCAGAACCAGAAGCCGATGAGCCGGCGGCGCACGGTGGGCATCATGGATATGGGCGGAGCTTCTCTTCAGATCGCCTACGAGGTGCCCGGCGCCATCACCTTCAGCTCGCCGCAAGAAGTAAGAGAGAGGCAGCGGTGATGCTCGATATCAGTCCGATACTGAGGGAAATTCAGGCTGGTATCGGCGATACCGATCGATAAAAGTAGCGTATTTCACATCGTAGCTTCGTAAAGAATATACGACGTTATTTATTTATTTAAAACTCATTCATTATTATTGAGGTGGGGGCAGAAAAAAACAACACAACCAGGACACAGTCAAGACAGAATATGTGAAAATGCTGTTTCGAACACTAAAAAAAGGAATAAGTAAAATAATAAAACCATTAAAATAAAAAAAATAAAAAAACACTGTCCTCCTCGTTGTGTTGCCACAACTCGTTTAGTAGTTTAGTTACTTTCCACTGTGTTACTACATCACCTCCGATGTCTGAAGTATCCAAAGTATCGACATTTTGATTTGAGAATCGATTTTAGAGCATAAAGACCTGGTATCGGAGGTATCGATATTTCAGTATCGATCTGCACAGTGAGACCAGGACCAATGTTAAATATATATATATATATATATATTTTATATATATATATATATACATATATATGTATATATATATATATGTACATAATTCAAGTTTTCATTGGAGTTTTTACTTGAGAATACATGAGAATAATCATACAGTGCTGCTCAATGTTAACAAGCAGGACTTTTATACATAAGTAAAAAATATCAAGAACACTACAAGGAGTGGACGTTCTTAGAAATAAAAAGAAACTAACTAAATAAAATAAAATAGCAGAGGGAAGTTTATTTGTTATTTAACTTATGAAGCATACGTTCATACGAAGCAGCCTTTCTTTATCACCATATTTACCCATTTCTTTAAACTGTGGAGCTTTAGAATAATCGTAGCCACCACCGAGACCCCGACCACGATAACCAGAGAATTTCCCTTTTGTTTTGTTAGTCGTCTGCTCTTTATCACCCAGTAAACACAGTTCGTTCTAACCAGTCTCTAAGAAAACGTACAACGAGCATCCAGTGAATCATCCACAGTGCATCAGAGTCCCACTGTGGTTTTGACATTTTTGTTTTTTCAGGCTTTGTCTCAGTGTTTTGTTGTTTGTTTGTTCGTTTTTTCAGGAGGAGGCGGGGAAGAGCGTCCTGGCAGAGTTTAATCTGGGCTGCGACGTCGAGCACACACAACACGTGTACCGAGTCTACGTCACCACGTTCCTCGGCTTCGGAGGAAACATGGCCAGGCAGCGATACGAGGACCAGCTGGTCAACAACACACTCGCCAAGAACAGGTCGGACACGGACGTCGAGACAACGAGGAGTTATCGATAAACGAAGCACTCTGAAATGATCTGAAAATCCGGTCTGTGTGATCGGGACTGTGGATATTTACTCCTTTTACTCCAGATTGTAAAATGAAACCAGGAAAGAAAAGAAACTGAAACTTGTCATTAAGTTTTCCTAAAAAAAAAAACAATAATAGCAGCACCCTGTTCCTCGTTTATACCGAACAAATACCTCGTTCCATTTACGTCGGAGCTCAGAAAACAAGATGGCCGCGTCCATGAACGCTCTCCTTGTCTGAATATAACTCGGTGTGTTCAGTTTTGAGTGCAAAGAGAAATTAAAGCTTTTTTTTAACAGTATTATTATAATTTACTATAATTTTAAGCTAAATTTAGTCTATTTAAGTTAAACAAATTCAAACAGATAAATTGAACCAAGTTCATTCAAGTTAAAACAAGTTCATTTACTGTTTTTCTCCCTGACCAGGTTTCTCACCGCTCCAGATCGTAAAATGAAACCAGGAAAGAAACAAAACTAAAACTTGTCATTAAGTTTTCCTAAAAAAAAACAAAAAAACAATAATAGCAGCACCCTGTTCCTCGTTATGTGAACGCTCTCGCCTTGTCTGAATATAACTTGGTGTAATAAATTTCGAGTGCAAAGAGAAATTAAAGCTTTTTTTTTTTAAAAAAAAATCTTGATATTTACAGTATTATTATAATTTACTATAATTTTAAGCTAAATTTCGTCTATTTAAGTTACGCAAATTCAAACAGATAAATTGAACCAACTCCTGAGGTTTTACTAGAATCTTTACTACAAAAGTCCTAATTATTTAAATGAAATGTAGAAAAAATACAGTGTTAATCACAGTTTGTCTCAGTGGCGTTTGGCTCTGTTTTCATTCATTTACTGTTTTTCTTCCTGACCAGGTTTCTCACCGCTCAGACGGGCCTGAGCGAGGACAAGCCGTACCTGGACCCCTGTCTTCCCGTGGGGCTGTCGGACAGAGTCGTCCGGGACAACCGCACGCTGTACCTGAGGGGACAGGGCGACTGGTCCCGGTGTCAGGAGGCCGTCCGTCCCTTCCTGGGCCTCCACAACGGCACCATGTCACCAGGGGGCGTCTACCAGGTAACAAACACGCGGCCTTTTTTTTTTTTTTTTATTATTGGTTCTGATTCTCGGCCGTGAAACGCGTTTAATGAACCACGCGTTCTCCGCAGGCTCCCATCAACTTCAGCAACAGTGAGTTCTACGGTTTCTCCGAGTTTTATTACTGTATGGAGGACGTGCTGAGGATAGGAGGACAGTACAACAGCGACAAGTACTCCCGAGCTGCCACGGTAAAGCATCAGCGCACGCACACATTCATTCATCGGCGCAACGCATTTCCTGGTCATAGGCTAATAGGCTAATACGCATCGTGGCGACGCAGATCGCAACAGCCGCGATCGGTCCCCATCTGTAGTAGCGTGTTTCCGGCTGCTTCTCCCATCTCCGCAATTTTCACACTGATTGTTTCACACTGAAATTTCAGGCGCCAAAAAAAAAAAAAAAAAGACACAGCGCCGACTAGTGTTTGGGAGGTGTTGTAACGGAGCGAGTCCGGACGTACGTAGCTTACGGCCTCTACGTCCTGCAGTTCATTAACTTTAACTTTCACCATCTCATCTAAAGGAACCACTAACTGGAACCACAGACTCACACACACACCTTTGTTGATCCGTGGTGTAATAGTAATAATAGTAGGCAATAAAATGCTTTATTTCTCATTTTGAACCCTTTTTCTAACCATTGCTAGTCATTCACTTTGTAAGTTAACACAAATTTGCCCACGTGTGAACACATTATATATTCAAATATCTAGGCTGTGGCTTTTTTTTTTGCAAATAAAAAATATACAGCATCAGCACACTGTTAATAAAGATTAAAAATGAATGATGCTTAATCGCGATTAATCATTAATTGGTGTTTGTCCACTCGGTCCATCAGGACTACTGCTCCACCAAGTGGTCGACTCTGAAACAGCGTCTGGACAACCAGCTCTTCTCCCAGCAGGCCGACATCAGCAGACTCAAGTAAGCTCGTCTACGTACGAGTGGAGCACGTCTCTTTCATTTACTTATTCATTTATTTTATTTACATCTTCAGTTTAGGGGGCTGTGTTCAGGTTCCCTCACCCTCTTACGCCTGATAGTTTTTCACATGTTTTACAGAAATGGAGGCTTGATATTGAGTAGGTTGAAAGAATAATTTGTCATTTAAAGCCCTGCTAGCTCTGTCACTGCTGCTCCTCTTCATGTTTAATGATTACAGTATGTCCCTTCGAGCAAACTGCACATTGTCCACAAGGAGGTGCTGTTGAGCAGTTGTGGATCATTGTGTCTCATGAGAAAAATTCATCCAGTTTAGTGAATTGCTGCAAATCAGTTTTAACACTTAAAACGCTCGTAGATATTAGATGATTTCATCGCAGTTTTATTAACATCCAGCAGCAACGTCACAATAATGTGCTTGCTCAGACTAAAATAATACTAACCCGCCTGCAGGTGGCGTTCAGATCTGATCTGCTGCAGCCAGTGGGTGTCGGTGATTGTTTGTGAAACCGCTACAGGTGCAGCTGGACTCTGAGCTGCTGTTTTGCTCTCGTCTCCCCCCCTCCAGGAATCAGTGCTTCAAGTCGGCCTGGATGTACGAGGTGCTGCACTCTGGGTTCCGTTTCCCCCCCGACTACCCGAGCCTGAGAACCGCCCAGCAGGTCTACGACAAGGAGGTGCAGTGGACTCTGGGGGCCATCCTGTTCAAAACCCGCTTCCTGCCTCTCAGGTAACCTCGGGTCGCGTTTCGAGCCGAGTCAAAAATCACAACATGCGAAACCGAATTTACGCTTTTACACACGTCTTATTTTGAAAAATGGGTAAAATAACGACTGGTGTTAAAGCTGTTGCTGCTCTTCATTAAGGACGTTTTTAATTCGGATTGAACACACGCCGCCGCCGCCGCCGCCGCGTCTGTTCACGTCTTTCCTCTCTCTGGTGTGTTTCTCCAGGGACCTGCAGCAGGAAACCCTGCGCCAGAACCACCCCAGCTGGCTGCGCTCTTCTTTCGTCTACAACCACCATCTGTTCTCCCTCTGCATCCTGGTGGTGGTGCTGGCCATCCTGCTGTACATCCTCCGCCTGCGGAGGATCCACCAGCGGGAGCAGCGTCAGGCCGAGGCCCTCAACCTCCTCTGGGCCGAGGAGGGGGAGGCCCTCCTCCCCTGAGAGGCGCCGTCCTCCGCTCGCCCGATGATACGCGAAACCCGCCGTGGAAGCACGAGACCCCGAGAGCACGGGAGCAGTTTAATGAGCCTGGAAATCAAACGCCTCTCTAGACTCTCTTTGATCATGCAGCTTTAAACACGGGGCCCATCTCACACTGGAAACGTATACTTTGGGTTCGCTTTCCTCTCGTCGAGGCAACTCCGGATGAAAAGAGCCATCCTGCTTTACGGGATCAAACCACTCTCTCCTTTTCTTTTTTTTCTCCTTTGATCTTGACAGTTAACCTGGGTTTTGTGTGGCTGAGGATGGAAGTTAAGCTGAATATTCAGCACCTGTGAGGCAAAAAAGCAGCTGATTCATTCATAATATTCTCAACCACCCAAAGCTTTAGTTCATGCGACAGTACATCAAAAGCCATCTCTTCCATAGACGGTATTAATACGGACGCGGGCACGGCTCCTCTAATGTGAAGCCAAAGCAAGCGGAGCTCCCCCTGGTGGCTGGAGGCTGCAGAATAGGTCATAAGCCACGCCTCCTCCAAGTTAGTGGGCGGGATTTGGGTCAAACTAAAACACTAAAATATACACGTCAGTATATTTTTTTTAAAGGATGGTTTCTATCATATATTAGTTAACATAATGCTGACGCATGTTAAAGTGCCAACATTTTGTTTAAGTTTTGTTTTAGTTTGTTTTAAAACCAAAGGTAAAGAAAAAATTTTCACGCAAATTCACGTGTGTGGAAATTTTTTCTTTATCTTTGGATGTTTGTTTTTTTCCTTGACAAAGACTCGGCCACGTTTAGGCGGCATGTCCTCTTACAGCTTATTTTAAAATGAAATTTGTTTTATTTAGTACATTTGATGCTGACGTGACATAACGGCGACCACCAGTTGCCATGGCAACTGCTCCGTAAAGCAGACCCGTGGGACATTCCCTTGTAACTGGTGTAGTTAGAGCGGAGTATGGTATTAATTCAGTGAAAATGCGGGTGAGTCTGGAGAAGGTGTGGGCGGGTCATAGACGTCGTGGCTCCGCCCCCCGGACACTACGCCGCCCAGTTACCCGGGAAAATAGCATCAGTTTGGCCAATGCAAGGAAGTGAGGATGCATCGTCCATATTTATATACAGTCTATGGTGTCTTCACCCTTAAAGCTACGCTAGTATGTCATCAGGCACTCGTCCCACGAGAGCTGGTCGGTTTAGGTTTAATTAGCTTGATTAATGAGCTCTGGCTGAACGCGGCGCTAACATCTGCGTTTAATTCTCCCAGATAAGTTTCGGGATGGAATCCGTTACGTCAGCGTGCATAGTAGTTTGACGCTCTGGATCAAATTAGACATTTCCTGAGTTTGCAATTTTTCCCGCCCAACATATTCGGAGACATTTAATAAGCGCACGTTAAAAACATTTAGCAGCAGCAAGGATTCAGACCAGACGTCTTTAAAACGTAATTCACAATTTAGTAGCGACGTAACTCATTACTAAATCGACGACACCAGCTCCAATATATCGGACCGAATTTTATATAAGAGCTAGCGACGCTAACATTAGCATGGTCATGGGACTATGGGAGTGCAATGGGTCCGTTTTCCACATTGCCATGCTAACGTCGCCCTGAATAAGTCGCATTTAAGAAGCGCAGCTGACTGGACGGAGGAAACACAGAGGATTTAAAAGCAGCGGTAGGACGCTGAAGATGAACTCTCTCACCCCACCAGTCATGAGGACTTTAAAATAGCAAACATTCCCCAGTCACCTGAGCGGGGAAGTACCAGAGAACAGTTTAGGGATTGTTTGACTCGGTTGTCCTACGTCGTAGTGTCCAGATCGCTGCCTGAATGTGAAGGTGGGTGAACCAATTGTCTCCATCTTGGATCAGTGTTGGACTCACACTCTATATTTTATATGATTTAAATCAGGTAGAGTCGGCACGAATGGAAAAGTTAGCGACAAAAACCAAAACTGATTTGCTTTTTTTTTTTTTATTGTTTGTTTTTTTGTTACGGGCTGTAAACATGTTTATTTCTGCTGTAAAATAGACCATCGTAGCAGGTAGACACCCTCAAGTGGCCGTTTGAGGAACTGCAGCTTTAAGCCACGTTGTAATCAGCTCCATCTTCCATCCTCGGCGGTTCCTTCATTATATCCTCCTCCTGCAAACAAACGAGTTTGAGTTTGCTTCAATTCAGACGTTTAGAGACCGAGCTGCTCGTCTCCTGGTCCAGCACTCAGCCGTCAGAGAGACGAACGAGGCGGCTTCACATTCCTTCGAGGTTTCCTCGAGAGCTGACCTGCAGACGGACGATCTCGTCCTCAGATTGTGCTGCTTTCATACTTGAATGCCCCCGTTGTCCTGGAGGGCGTTTTTTCTTTTTTTTTTTTTTTTTTTTTCGTTAGCTGAAACGAGCAGAGAGACGTCCTCTGTGTGTCTGTGTGAAGGCGCTGAAAGCAGATGAGGACCCTGGAGGCCTGATTGTAAGCAGATGCCGTCCGAATTTTTTTTTTTTTGAAAAAGCAATAACTGAGAGGAAGGAGGAGGAGGAACTCGTCTTACGGCTCGGGGGCCAGGATGGATGCTTTCTTTTAAGGAGAGATAAAACTTATTTCATTCCATTGTTGAAGTTTAGTTTTTCTGTCCACGGAGTCGTGTTACGTGCCGACAGATTGATTCGGATCTGTAACAAACCATGACGATGCAAATACGCGTCTGAGCAGCACCTGGTTAAACTTCCTGAGGAGATGTTTTAAACTCATTTTAGTTCGGGGGGGTCGAAACCAGTAAGATACCAGCATAATAACCTACAAGTGACGACGACTCCAGATTTATTCCATTTGTTTTAGTGCAAAGAAGAAAATGAGGAGAAAGTTTACATGTAATAATATGTCCTTGTCTTCTCTTATGAAACAGTTTACAGATGAGGGATAACGGTTATTTTCAATTTGCAACCTTCTGTGTAATTTTAGTTTGCAAATTCACGCTGTGGACCGCGTTAGACCCTCCAGCAGACCGCCTTTGGCCCGCGGGCCCCATGTTTGACTCCCGTGTTTAACGGCATCGATCCCACAGTTGTGGATAGATTTTGTTATTTTGTTCAACTTAATGCGCGGGGCGTGATTCATCATATAAAAAAAAAAAAAACTCTGTTGTTTCTAAAGAAAAATATGCTTTGTAATTTTATTTTATTTTTTATGTTCTCCTTCCCTTTTTGTCAGTGTGCTTTTGTCGATTTTGTCCCATCGGAAATACTTTTCGGTCGGTAGCGGGACACAGCGGCCAAACCCCTCGAGTGATTCCCCTCTTCTTCTCCCTCACGCATCCGTCCCGGCGCGAGCTTCGGGGCGTCTTCTATGGACAAAGGGCCGATCGCCATCGTTTCCAGAGCTGGGCATTGTGCAATGTTGAACAGTAATTCACTGAAAGAGAGACTTGATTTGTAATGATTTTAGCGGAGGTACCTTTTAAACGTAAATGTGAACAGAAACGATTTCAATAAAATCCAATAAAAGGGTTCATTTTGTAATAAAAAAAAAACAAGTGGTCTTGACTTTGTGGTGTTAAACCCTCTTATTGTCTCTTGCTTCATGTTTAATCATTTTTCCTAACTTAAAAGTTTGAAGGTTTATACGGGTTTATTAGAATATCTTCTTACAACTTGAGTTAGAAAAGTTTCATCATCTGTTAGAAACCTGGACGTCTGCAGCTCCTCATCTAACAGCTCACTGTGGCCGCCCCTCAGTCGCCTTCGGCTTTTTGATGAACAATGTGAGCTCCACGACAAAAAAACGAACAACTTCATAATAAAACTCTTCGCTTTGCCAGTTAATTTGCGTAAACTAACCCGTTTAAACTGAGCCTGTCGTCGGGGTTTATTACAATTACAGCTAGAGATTTGTCCGGTTTGTGATTAATGGAGGTTTATAATAGAGTGTTTATTCTTGTACTACTCTTGTTAGTTTTTGTGTGACGTGCTTGGCAGGACTTCTCTCCACTGTCTTATGAACAAACTGCAGCCAACGTCACCGCAGGGAAAAACGTCCAATTTCTGAACCGCTGCTTTGACTTTTACCAAATAATTATCCATCAGCCGTCGAGGAGCCGGTGAAGCTGCTAAATGTTTGAGGGTGAAACCGTTTCGCGCTTTAAAATTAAAATTTAAAAATGACACTCGTTCCATTTCCGAAGTTTATTTTCTGCTTTCGTACGCGGAGCTGAGAGCGTCCGCGTGCTCAGAGCGGCTGCAGTGATATTTAGATTAAAAAAAAGTGTAAATATCAGTGCATTGTGCAACGAAATGTCAACGCGAGTGGCATTTAGTCTGGGGTAGATAACAGGGGCGGACCTGTGGAGAAAATGTCTCAGTCTGTGGACGTGCAGGTCAAAATGAAGCTTTAATTCTAATGGTAACGTAGCAACAGGGAGATAATTCAGGCGGCCTGAGTTAAACTTCCTCATCTTCCTCCTCCTCCTCTTCTTTTTACTTATTTCTTCTTCTCCTCTTCCTTCTTTCTGATTTTCTCCTTCTCCTCGTCCTCTTTTCTGTCGTTCTCCTTCCTTCTTCTCCTTCTCCTCCCATTTTGCAGGTTTCATCCCACTCAAACTGGTTCACCAGATCGGACCCTCTGGTGAACCAGTTTTGGCCCACGTGCCGCATGTTTGACCCCATTATCTGGTGGAATAATCCACTCAAACTATTTTAGGTTTCTTCTTCTTTTCTTTTTTTTTATTATTATTCCAGTTTATATTTCCACCAATCAGTACGTTTATTTATTATTATTATTATTAGTTTTATACCGCGGTAAAAAGAAAAAAGAAAAGCTCCATATTTAATATTTATCTGATCTGGCTGGAAGTCTTTGGATGGATTTCCCCTCACAGGGTTTCTGTCGTCACATCTGTTTATGTTAAATCTGGACTAATCCAAAAAAATAACACACGTCCCACAAACTGGCTCGTTGTGGTCGTCTATCCCGGCTGTTTATATTAATGGTTTGAAACTCTCCTGCACCCAAACCCAGTGACTTCTATGATCGCACATTAAATCTGACAATGTCAGATCCGTCCATGACGGAAGACTGGCTTTACACCGATCAGGCATAACATTATGGCCACCCTAGGGGGGTGCTGCATGTCTAAATAAACCACATGAATGGATAAAAGGCCTTTGGGTTCTTGAAGTGTCATAAGATGGTTTAAATGTAACGTACTTCTCCTGTCAGTGGTCATAATGTTGTGGCTGAATTGGGTGCATATGTTAAGATACGTGTAGTGTGACCCTTTCTCTCACTTTTGCTCTTAACTGAAGTGTATACGGTCATTTGTGATGGATAAAGAGTCAGTTATAGACGTCATAGAGTTACGGACAGGGACCACAGGTGTAGTTCATCACGTAAACTCCACTCAACCAGAAACTCGTTCATAGATTCAGATTGTTTTTCTTTAGACATATATTAATATCCCCTGTTTTAAAATGACAGTATAAACTTTGACGCAGCTTTTTTTTGGGAACTAACCCTTTAAATAAATCGGGTTCAGTGAGTTTTGCTCAGGGCAAAAAAAAGAAAAAGAAAAAAATCTGAATTGGAAATGTGCCACGTCTGTGATTAATGAAGGTTTTCAACTGTAGACACAGTAATTAAAACACATTGTTCAGTTGTATACGACAAACCTTAACCTGAACAAAAACACTATATATACTTACTGTTCAAGTTCATTGTACGTATCTGTCCTTTATTTCTTTCTCTAAATTCTTTACTCCGAAAGTCTAATTTATGTTTTTCTAGTTTTTTTTACACTTCATTTTTTTATGCTTATTTATTTACGTGGTTTATGTTGAGACGAATTCCTTGTATGCGCACACACACACTTGGCCAATTAAGGCTGGTATTTACAATGAAATGATGTGACATCTTCTTTCTTATGTGACAGCGTAATCCTGTTTCACCTGCGTAATCTACAAACCTGCCACTTAAACATGTTTGATGACTCAAAAAACAAGTCCTGAAACTGACAAAATGACCCCGATCAAACAAATGAAACAGAAATAACAAACTTGTGCATGTATTTATTGCAGATGAATGAATAATTTGTTCATATGTGTGAGGTGTAAAGTAAGTGGACCCTTGTTTCCGGTATCTGCTGTGAGCTCCTAAATGTTTCTGGTAACTGCTGATCAGTGTCGACAGCAGCTTGGAGGAGTTTGATCCGATTCCTCAGAACAGAACCACTTCAGTTCTGAGATGTTTGTGGTTTCCTCTCATGAACTGATCCCACAACATTTTTTACTGGATTCAGGTCAGGACTTGTTCCCAAACATTCATCTGGTTCTTCTTTAACCGTTCTTCTCTAGAACCACTTGATGTCCCGACATTTTCTTTTAGAGTTCACTGGTAGAATTCAGATTTCATCGGACCAGATGCAGCAGAACAGGTCCAAACCAGGACGTTAGCGCCCCCCATGTTTCATGGAGGGATGAGGTTCTGATGCTGGAATGCAGCGTTGGTTCATCTCCAAACACGACGCCTCTCATTTTAAACCAAACCATTTCATCTTATTACACTGACTGGAAACACTTCTGAACAGATGGCACTCCAATTTGCTCTGAAATTAACTTGTAATCCTGGAGGTGGCACTTACTTTTGCGACTCACAGATATATAATTCTGTCTCATTTTCCCGAATAAACAAATGTGCATGCATATTTCTGTTTCATCTATTTGATTGAGTTTTCTTTCGTCTACTTCCCGCTGACGTTTTAAGCTGCACTTCACGTGTGAACCGGTGGTTCCTACGTGGGAAGGTAAATTCTGGCACCTGTGGTCACAAACGGACAAAAAGTCAACACTAAGAAGTTGTAAAAACATTGATCGTACATTGACTTCAGAGAGAAATCGTCTTGAAACCATTCATTAAAAGAACACAGGGACGGGCTTTTATTTTAAAAATATACTTTAATACAACAGCTGCATATAAATATTAAAATATACATTATACAGGTGTACAGTACACTCACACAAAACAAACGAAAAAAAATATTAGGCTTCTATTTGTACGGCACTTCTTGTATTTTTTTTTTTGTTGTTGTTTTTGTTTATTTTATTTCATTTTTTTTTTAACTATTTTTCATAAAGGTTACTTACTGACAAAGGAGTTGTACATAACGATGTGTTAATGTGTTAACAGGTCCAAAGTATTACTGTAGTATTGTGATTACTGAAAGACAGACAGAGGAGGAAAAGAAAGGGTTTGCTGTACAGTATATGACACGGCGTTGTGGAATGTTTGCTAGTCTCTTGTTTTTTTTTTTCTTTTTCTTTTTTCTTTTCCTCCCGGCATCCAGCATGTTTTCAGACAGATTAAGGAACCAGCAGGGAGGAGATTACTCCGTCTTTATTCTCTCCACATGACTTTTTTTATTATTATTATTTATTTATTTTTTTTTGGTTTTCGACTCGCCATTGATATCTCGACAGAAACGACTACTGACTCGGTTTTGGTCGAAGCCGCGAGGCGCATCGTATCATCGCGGATCATCTTTACATCTGCACCGCAGAGCTGAGCATCTGTGTGTGTTTTTGTTTTGTTTTGTTTTTAAAATCTCTGGCCACCCGCCAAGAGGCAAATGCACAGATTTTTTTTTTTTTTTTTTTTGTCAGGCTGCCAATCGTGTAGTGAAAAGGAAATAAAGATGCAAAGATTAGATGAGTGAACGCAAAACCGCATGTTTACATTATATTTGTTGTGATAACGTGGAATTTAGCGCAAAAAATCATGTAGACCTTCACAGATCGTGGCATGGTTTCTTTCTCAAAGATGTTTTTTTTTTCTTTTTCTTTTTTCAACTCATATCCATTCGACTTCTGTTGAGTTGCAGACTTTTAAGCATCTCGCCCCATGATTGATAATCACTACCGGTAGGTACCGGATCGGCTCGGGGAGTATTCGGCGCTTCTAGATGACGTCACTTATATGTTCGGAATGTATGTTCGGCTCGGACCGCGAGGTCGATCCGTGGTTAGAAAACACGAGTTTATTTTTTTATTTTTTTTTTTTTTTCCACAATATTTTTGTAAGAGATAGTATAAAGATTCGCATTTTTAATTTTCCACAAAAAACAAATAAATTAATAAAAAGACAAAATAATTCGAGTTCCAGCCACTCATTTGTAAAGTAGGCGCAAAACAGATTTAAAAAGTTTTATTCTGAAAAAGATTAAATAATGATACAGTTTTTTTTTACCAATTTATCCAAAGAATAAATTAAGGACAAAACGACAACCGCTAACCGCTAAAACTGCTAACCTCTCTGCTGACCTATTATAAAACGCCACGTCACCAACCCTAACGACTACGTGACGTCATCTGGAAGCGCCGGATACTCCCCAAGCCAATCTGGTGCCTACACAAGTCCAACTATCTCTACCCCAAAAACACAGTGGCAGAACGTCTCATTTTATTTTTATTCAGCATCCTTTTTTTTTTATTCTTTTTTATTTTTTATTCTTTTAAGAGATGCAAGGTAGATAAAAACAGATGTAAAGCTCTTGTGTTTTAAACGTAACGATAAGACACGAGGGGCTCTCATCTAAGCAGAGCCAGCTTCCTCCACTTCAGCTTCACTGAACCCAAGGTCTAAACTTACACCCCCCCCCCCCATCTGACTCCTTCCCAGATCAATGAGAACAGAGACGAGGGAGGGGATCAAGATTCAGGCTCAACCGGTGTAACTGCTAGCGTGTGACAGCAGGGGCAGGGGCAGGGGCGGAGGCGGCGGTGGGGTAAAAGGTTTTGGGGCAAAACTGCTCGGAGGCCCCCGCCCCACCCCCTGACTAAGTGCTGCCGCTTCCCCAGCCTCCTCTGCCCGGTGGCCCTTCTCCTTTGAAACGGGAGAAGCCCGAGTGTCTCCGACAATGCGAGCGCCGGAGTGGAGTGGGGACGGGCACCCGGAGGTCAGCGGCGTCCCACCAGTGTAGGTTTACCGATGGGGCTATTCAGCCCGGCACGTCCGCGCCACCTCGACACCTGAACCATAAAAAAAAAAAAAAGAAACTACTAGAGTCAGAGGAAAGCTGGAGGACCGACCTCCATCCACCTAGACTCAGTTTATCGTAGACTCGAGCTCAACACAGCAGCGCAGAACGTCAGGACAGTCCCAAACCCAAATATACTCAATGTACGATTATATAAAAACAGAGAACGACAGCGAAGCCGGAAACAGAAACTGATAATTATCTGATATTATCAGAATTGTCGCAGGTCAAATATCGACTGGAGGCGTTTTTTTTTTTTTCCAATCCAACCTCAACTTTGTGCTTAAACGACACCAAATCAAAAATGAACCCACTGCGTTTATGCTGCGCTTCGAGTGGACACTCGCAGCAGATTTTCATCCGTTATCGCCCAGAGACGACTGGGAGGCTCGGTCCGTCTGTGTGCATTTGTCCGAGAGTGTTTCAAACTACAACAGAGCTCCATTTACACGTGTGTGTCTCTCTCAGAAAACAGCCAGCGAGGACATCAGGTCCACCAGGACTGTTTACTCCTCTGCCCCCCGCAGACGGCGACACCCAACGAGGAAGCAACTCAGATAACAATCGTCCAGTTTCTGCAGAGTCATTGTCCATATTAGGCCAGAGCCGGCCGCGCCGGTAGGCCCACAGCGTTGCTTTTGTACTCTTTTAAAAAAAACCCCAGCTGTTCCTCCTGCTGACCCCGGGGCCCGGCGGCCTCGCCCCGTCGTGACAACAGACGAGGGAAAGAAAAAGAAAAAGAAACACCAAAAAAAAAAAAAAAAAGGCAGCTGACGTCTTGGATTCACGTCACTTTTCCACTCACAGATCTGAATCCTGCTCCCAGGTGCTCATAAACAGAAGCTGGATTCTGGGAAACTGAATCAGGAATGTGAGCGTAGAGACAAGTGGCCTTGCCAAGACTGGCCCCTCCCCAATAAAGCTTTGCAGTTAAAGGGATATTCCACAATACAAAAAAAATTAAAATTAAAATAATAATAATAATAGTAAATGCTACAGTATCAGCTCAGGCGCCCACGAGTGCTCACTAGTTCTGGAAAACTGTTATTTGTAGTTTGGATTTGAGGCAGGAATTCACTGCGCTACAACAGTTTTTTGGCATATCGATGATCGTACGCGACAGATGGTGTTCGTTACGTGAAGCCACTTGTTTGTTTTTTTTGGATTTTTTTTTTTTTTTTTTTTTTTGGAGGAAGGAAAATATCGAGACAAACTTCGAGCATTCAAAGTGGAATCTCTCCCGAATCCAAACACACACTTTAACCCTCGAGGGACATGTGCGGCTGTTCTCTGGCCTCGTCATGGAAACCAAATGTTTGATTATTACGGGGGAATTTTAACCCTTTATTTGCTAGTGTTTGTGACGGCAACACAAAAAAATAATAATAAAAAAAAAATTCAATATTTTCAATGATCTGAAACTGGATTTTTTTTCCTTTGGTTGGATTATTACCGACTTGGATAAATCAGTGTTTTGATTTTTAAAAATATTTAAGTCGTCACTGGGGAGAAAAGAGTCCTCTTCCAAAAAACGCCATAAAAGTATATTATGTTAAAAAGTTTTTAACTTTCATGAAAACCAAATGTCAGATTAATTTGGGGGATTTTAACCCTTCACACGCCAGCGTTTGTGACGACGTCGCACATCTTTCCTGAATTTTTTTATTTATTTATTTTTTAAAATCTTTAATAATGATATAAATGCAAAGTTGAATTTTCTTGGGCGTGGGGAAGGAATATATTACCGTCTTTGATATTCTAGTGATTGGTAACAAGACTGATTATCTTATTTATTTATTTTTTTTTGTAGTGTCACATTTTCAAAAATATAAAGCCGTTAACACTAAAAGACAAAAGTGTCCTCTTTACAAATGCCATAAAATAGCATAAGTTAAAGTTTCTTTCTTTGATTTTTTCTTTCTAGGGAAAAGTTTCCATCGGGGAGAAAAGTGTCACCTTCAAAAAATGACATAAACGCTTACGTTGATTAATTTTTTTCTACTCTTTGTTTGTTTGTTTTTGTTTTTTTTACATAAATCTTTTAATCAACTTCAATCCCGATCATGAATACCAAATTTTTGATTAATTTTGGGAATTTTTTTCCTTCGTATGCCAGTGTTTGTGATGGCATCAAAAAAATTCTTGAGGTTATTTCAATTTTTGTCTTTTATGTATTTATTTGTTTTTAATGTAAGTGCAAAAAATGCCATAAAAAATAGCTTATGTTAATATATTTTCCAAATCGTTTAATTAACTTCAATCCCGATCACAAATGATAAACCTTTGATTAATTTCATAATTTTAACCCTTAATTTCTTTTTCTCCTGACCTTGTTTTGATTATTGTTTTAAATTATCACAGTAAAAAAAAAAATCCCAGGTTCTTGTGGAAACATTTAAGAGGCCTCAGTGGCACCAGAGCCTCCTGCTGCTGCTTGCATTAGGCATCTTTTTCTGTATATATTTTTCTATTTTTTTTTTTTTTTTTTTGCAAAGCCACATATTATCTGTGTTTGCGTAAAAAAAAAAAAAACTCTATTCGCTACGACTCCACACCGAAGCCATTCCAGCTGAGCGACAGGAATCCTCTTGTTTACAGTACAGATTTATATTCACGCAGTCATGACTAACACTTGCCAGAATTTAAAAAAAACAAAAAAAAAAACAAAACAAAACAGAAACTAAAAACAGGAGCAGCACAAGGACAAGAGCGATCAGCCTCGGACACTTGAATCAGTAAAAAAAAAAAAAAAAAAAAAAAAAAGACCACTAGCACTAGACCTTGGTGAAGGTGAAGAGTTTAAGGTTAACTGCTCCACTCCTGGCTGAGGCAGGAAATGGGTTTTCCATAGAAACAGTGTGTTATAGAAGAGCAGCTTTGGAACGAAGCCCAGGAAAAAAAAAAAAGGTTGAAAAACACAAGACTGGGGGGGGAACTGCGCAGCCGGCGGCCACTCCTCTACACGTATGTTTCCCAGAGATGACGTCCACAGAAACCAGCTACTGTTTCTGTACGTACACGTTCAACGTGAAAGGAAAATATTTGGGTTCGCATATTTGGCTGAATGTCTGACGGGACCCGAGGCGACGAGACTGGAAACGTTTGCCTCTTTCTCTCATTTTATTCATTTCTTCAAGTGTTTTTTTTTTTTGTTTTTGTTTTTTTTTTTTTTTTTCCCAAAGCGAGGCCAAGCCCCGGAGCAGTAGTCATGGGTTAAGTTTTTACCTTGTAATAGGATTTAAGGTCAGGCATAATAACACAGGTCCCTGTGGCTTTAAGCTCCAGGCACTTCAGAAAGGCGTCATTATGCAAACACACTGCCTATTACAACAGTACGTGTTCGCAGGCCAAAACCCAGTCAGCAGTTAACTGCCTGATGCCTCCACGCACTAGTTTGCATTGCTTTTCAGTTCGTTTGTGTCTCCAACGTATAGTAGCACCACGCGAAACCCAAACGCTGGACGCCCTCAAGTCTCTCAATCGATATCCGTCTTTAGAAAAAGGTGCCGAGAGTCTTTTTTTTCTTTTCTTTTCTAACTCTTTTGGAGGATCTGAAGCCCTCTTTGAAGGTGCTTTAGTTGCTCTTCTTACCACAGTGCAATTAAAAAGGGTCTTTGACTCTTTTTTTTTTTTTTGTTTGTTTGTTTTGTTTTGTTTTATGTCCAACAACGTTTAGAGAGCATGGACAGGTTGGTCTACAGCTTCAGCAAAGACCACAGAAGAAAGGCAGATTTCGAAAAAAAATAAACACTTGACACCCACTTGGTGGGCTGCTGTGGCATAGCCAAATAACGACGAAAATAATAATAATAATAATAATAAAAAGAAATTAGACTTATTTGCTTTCTAGATCTACAAGTGTTTTTTTTTTTTGTTTTTTTCTCTTTTCCTCTATTTGTCGTTTGCAAGTCAGGAAGTTGCGCTACATAATCAGGTCAGGGGTTGAGGAGAGGGCTTGGCGAAGGCATTGAGGACACTTCCCTTTTGTGGGTTAAAAATAAAGCCGCTGCAGATATAAGCTAAAAAGGAGCACCAGGCAGAGCTGGACAGCTGACCCTGACCCTGACCCCCCCCCCATCCCCCCGATCCCCAGCCCCGCCCGAAGGCCCCCCCCCCACCCTGGACCGTGACCTGCCAAGTCGTTTCCCGTCTCCTGGATCCGGCGCGCTTAGTGCATTTAGTGTGAAAGGAGCTGAGGTCCACTCGCCCTGCATCGTCTCGAAAAAAAGGGGAGGTGGTAAACATGGACGACAATCAGAGTCAACGTGTCCCTCACTTAGAACAAGACGAAAGACGCGCGGGCGGGTCGGCAGCATCTGAAGCGGTTTTGGTGTCCGAGTGGTTCAGTGTTATCAGTCATCTTTGGTCAGGTTGAATTAAGGTGCAGTTTTTTGAACTTTGCTCACTTTTTTTTTTCTTCTCTTTTCTTTTTTCTTTTCCTTCTTCTCAACGGGGGTGACGGGGTTTTCGGGGGGTCTGTTAAAGCTCCGAGGACTGTTCCACAACAACAACAACTACACAACAACAGCAGCAGCAGCAGCAGCAGCAGCAGGCGGCTGTTTCCGTGAACAGTTGTTCTGGCGTCGGGGCTCCGTCGCTTTTTTCGTGTGTCACAACCCACGTTTCAAATGTCGACGCGGCCCCAGTGGTGCGCAGCGCTTCTATAGGAGCCCAGCCGAATTAAAAATTAAAGAAAAAAAAAAAAAAAGAAGAAACACGCACACCCACTTCTTTGTTTTCCAGGCCTGGGCTCCTCCCACTTCCTTATTTTAGAACTTCCTCTATCCTCAAATGCCCCCTCGCCCTCGGCTCACTACTGGTCCCCTGCCGACAACTACGACCATCTACAAAACAGTGCAATGTCTATTCATAGGCACAATGGGATACAGCACACAGAGAGGGAAAGAGGAACACTATGCACGCTCATACTGTATGTTACACTCACACACTCGCACACACACACACACACACACACACATATAGACAGAACACAGGATACAAGAGACGTCAGCAGCAGCAGCAGCTCTGGCCTTGTGGTGGTTGTGGTGGTGGTGGTGGTGGTGGTGGTGGTGGTGCAGCCTGCAGAGACAGAGCAGTGAAGACGGCTGCTGGTTGGAGGGCCATTTTGTTTAGGCTGCTCCCCCCTCGTCCTCCTCCTCCTCCTCCTCCTCCTCGTCCTCCGTCGCTTTGCTCTTACTCGAACGTGCACGCCCGCGAGAGTGGAAGAAGAGGAGCTCGGTCGGGAGCGGGTCGACGGTGCTGAATGAGGAGGGGCGGAGGAGGGGAGGAGGGCGGTGCTTTTTTACCCCGTCGCCTCCTCTCCTCCCTGGGGGGCCTCCTTACGCTGGTTCTGGCCCCCGGCGCTGGCCGCCAAAATCCTCTGCACAAAGTCTTTGGTCCGCCCAGCGACCAAGGGACCTGGTGTGGAAATGAAACAAGATTAAACAACCCGGAAAAAACAAAACAAAAATCCGGCCGATCCGAGTCCTGACCTCATTTTAAACAAAATTCCCTCCGCCGAAGATCCGTAAAAGCTTTTCTTATCTTACTTATTCACCTAGATCATGTGACTGAGGGTACGCACTGACGTCACTGCTGCCAGAGCGGCACAAACATGGTGGGATGTAGCAGTAAATACAGAGAGACCAGGAAAAATGTGGATTATCGGATCAAATTAAGGACAACTGGACTCGACAATGATCCACACGACGTAGCAAATAACAGATGGTTCATGAGCATCGACACGTGGCCAGAAATCAGTTCTCCTGATATTCACATGGACCTGAATTCAACACCAGGAAACACTATACGTATACTGAAGTATGACCTTTTGGTACTTTATACAACACAGCTCCAACAGCTTTGAACTAGAACAGGAGGCTTCAACGTATTTCAGGTCAACGACGCCCAAACTGATGGAGAGAAAACTAAAAAAAATATATAAAAAATGTCTAATCAACCAAAGATTTTGTCGTACAGTCGAGTGCACCCTTGAAATGTCCCAGTTTGGGATGAATAAAGCATCTATATATCTATCCATCATATTTAGAAAAGTGGATTAGCTTCAGCTTAAGTTAGTTTTAGTTCATGATAAATGTAGCTAAATAAAAGATGCTAACGCTAAGAGCTTAACTGACAAGTAACGTTAGTAAGCTATGACTTCAGCAAAACCTCTTTGTAATGCAGCGATCAGTTTACTTCTCTTTTCTCTGGCTTGTAAAAATAAATCCGACTGCTTTTCAGATCTGCTCGCAATCGCAAAAAATAGCGCTTCCCCATTTTTTAATTTAGTTTCACAATTTCGATGCTATTAAAGCCTAAGATTCAAGCTAATGTCGCTAATCTCTGCGCTCATCTGTCACGCTTTGCCAATCAGTGGCCGTAACCACGGAGACCAGCTGTGGCATTACGTTCACACCTTCTGTCGAAGCCAACGTAGTTGGGAGCGCTAGCTCATACTTTAGCTCCTTAAACTCTCGTCAGGGTAAATACAGCTGGTGGTGAATCAAATCACGTATTGAATGAGGATCAGCTATTACCACCTCACCAAACATCCACACTGAACAATGTACAACAGTAATTACTGACTTCGTTCACCGGACATGTTTATCTAAATGATTGTGTTTCTTTTTCTTCTTCTACGTTTTTGCCACTAAAACATAAGAAGAAATCGTGGTTTTGGTTTATAGCAGATTTAAAATAACTACAAGAGATCAGGCTTGGCTTCTTCAGACCGCCTCAGTGTTCTCGCTAACAACAGGTCGGCCACACATTTAGCCAACTTCTCATGGCGCTGCAGTAAAAAGTCTTCCTTGTTTGTGTCGCGTCTCACCGCTGGACTCTCTGAGGATGTCTTCCAGGCGTTGGGTCATCCCTCGTTCATCCGTATCCTCTTCCTCGCTGCTCTCCACCCGCCGTCTGATCACCTCCTTGATCCGCAGCAGAGCCCCCAGCAGGTTTTCTGCACACACACAAAATATATATATATAAAAAACCTCAGCACTACAAACAGCAGCGGGAATTCTTTATCTGAGAGCGGATGGAGAACACCTGAGGGCTGAGTTATTTTACAGTGTCTGAACCAGTAACACTGAACCTACAGCAGCCTTTTTATTTTTATTTTATTATTTTTTTCCCAAACCAAGACAATCTATAGTATTTAATATTTTAAAGTAATACCCATCTCTAGTGATTCGGACTAAATTTCCCCCCAAAATCCAAGTCGACCAAAGGCTCAGAAAAGGAGAAGGGAAAGTCGAGTCCAACTTCAATATGAAACCAAGAGGAGTAAAAGTGAAATAAGGGCCGTGTCGGCCGAAAGGACAGTCAAGAGAGCCTGTGTGCTACTCCCTCGTCACTTATCTTGATTTTAATCAAATTAACCCGACGGAGCTCAGGGACCAACACATTAGACCGTACAGAGCAGCTTCAATCTTTAACCTCTTATCATTTCAGCCTAAGCGCCTATTTAGGACCAAAGTAAATTAAATGCTGGTTAATGAACATTTTGGAGCTTGGTCTCTTTTAAAAGCCAAGACTCTCAAGTTTCTATCACAAAAGCCAGAATCACTCTCAGTGGTTTTGTTGTAGAGTAATCAAAGCTGTTGTGTTCGCCTGATTTATTTATTTTTTGTTATCTGATGTTGTGTCCAGAGCTCTGATTGGTTCGGAAAGCTGCTGCTGTCCCATATACGACCCAGAGGAAAGTTAAAGTTTTGACCGTGTGTTGAAATGAGTGTGTGCTCCTCATCAAGATGGATGGTTACGTTGACAAGAAGGGAAATGTTCACAGCAGAACTAAAACCATTACTTCAAATAATAATCCAGTAATCAAGTACCCGCGTTCACACCTGGCATTCAACAGCATCTTCACATCCGTCCCCTGACAACACTTTCTAGATGTGATCTCAAGTAAATATGCAAATAAACACCAACATGATGAATACTGACGCTCTATCAGACTTGGGGACATGATACGTATTTTGGAACAAGCTGTAAAGTCTCTCTGTCTCATTGAAAGCACAAGTGTCAAGTTTTTATCTTATTTTATCCTGATGTTATTTATTTTAGAGACAAAACTCACGTTGTAACTGAATCCTGAAAAGTTTCATATGCCCCATAATTTAACTGCATAAAGTTAGATAAAGACATCGGTCGTTATTGAGGAAATACTTTATGCTTTATAACCAAATCGAATGTGATGCTCATTGTGCATCACATTCTGATTTTATCAATGGACGTCCTTTCAGACTATGTCATTGTAGAAGCTCCAGGGCTGCGAGCAGCTCAAAAACAGAGCAAAGTTTTGGTCCACTTACGTGATCGTTAATGGATAAAGGAGTTAACCCTACGTCATGTTCAGGAAATCGCATCGAGGAATCTTGATGTGAACTGCGCATGCGCGGCTGTGTTTATATGCAGCTTCTAGAGCAATATGGCACACTTTTTTTTATCGATCATGGCAGCGCTCCGGTAAGAACGTGAGATCCGCGAGCTGCTCTGCATCCGTGGAGAAGAGGAGATTCAGTGCACTTAAGTGAGTAATGATGTCGTCGACGCAGTGACGTATGAGAGGGAGGAAAAACCAGGCAGGCAGCTCTCACAGCGGGAGGTCAGACCTGGGACTGCTGCCGATGTGAAAGTACTATAGAGACCTCAGCCAAAAAAAAAAGAAGAAGAAGAAGAAGAAGAGGCGGAGCATGTGCATCAACCTAGCACACCGTATACAAACATACAATCCTGATTACAATCCGTAATCCTTCTTAGCTCATTGTAGTGGCGATGAAACAGTATATATTGGACCAGCCAACCAACAAGGGTCAACATATGATGCAGCACCGTCACAAGCCTGTACGAGATTACATTTTTTTTTTTTAATATTGTTTGAAATGCTGGTCTGCCGCATGAACGACTCTTGTTTATTATATGACGTAATAGGTCACCTGGAAAGCGGGCCGTGTTAACGTGGCATTAACCCACTGAAAAGACGCATATCGCCACCTAGTGTGGAGGAGGAGAACATGAGGACATTCCCGTCAGTTATTTGATTTTCTCCGCTGCATGTAAACTGGGACAAGGACCTCATTCAGAAAACCGAATTTCAAGCATAGCTTGATTAAGCTGTTCATGTAAACGCACTGACTGATGCTGGTGTGAATCATAAGCACCTCCTAGCTCCTCCTCATCCTCCTGTGGTGCCACAACACCCCTTCACTTGGAGTACGTTATTCTCTTATTGATGCGTTTCCTCTTTTTTAAATCTCAGCGGGGAGCGCGATCACGTCTGGAGGCTTTCCAGCTCTGGCGCAGCACCAAAGCCTTGTTTGTTTGACGCTCGCTCGTGAATCTTCAGCTAAGAATGCAAAGTGTGTTTTGTGTAGATGCAAATTACAGAGCGAGGTCTGAGAGAGAAAGAGTAAACGGAGAAGGAAACAAGGGAATGTGTGAGGTTAGAGCCCGTGGGATCTGGCTTCCTGCCAGGAGGAGAAAAAAAATAAATAAATAAATTACGGACGCTACAACCAAAGCCTTTTGAGGTCATGATCAGGAATGACTGGAATGTCAAAAAAATTTCAGGGAATATAAGGACAAAGGGAGTTGGGAGATGGTTAGGTTGGAATTCAAAGAGGTAGAAGAACAGCAGGCGGGAAGGAGGAGGAGGAGGAGGAGGAAGCAGGAGTCGGGTAACACATTTGGCAGAGTGGAGGTGTTGATTATCAGGAACAAGGTGAAGTCGCACTTCCTGGATTTTCGTCAATCAGTGCGTTTTAACATGCTCTGCGGTGGTCTCGTCAGGATCAGCGTTCCACGTTGACCTTGTTTCTCAAGCAGCGAGTTGAAAAGATGGTTTCTCGTAATTTATCTGAACCTGTCAGCAGTGATTTGCGGCGTGTTGGAGGCTGACAGCGGGTGAGAGCCGGTAGGGATTTTACTCTCTGCTGCTGAGAGTGAAACAGATTCCGTGAGTTAATGCATCAAACGTCACGCTGGCTAAATAAAAGCCCTTTTCACAGCTCATTTTCCATTTCTACTTTTGACAAGGGAAGGAAAAACTGACCTTTGCACAGTCTATTTTAGTCTGGAGGCTCAGGACTCATCACCTTTGGAATAAATTGTAACAGCAGCTTCATAATCCTACACTACAACAATTAAAAATACATAGAGCAGCAGGCCAAGGACAGATTATTACTATATGTGCTCTATATTAAACTAGTGTTATTTATAAATATACAGTATTATTATCATTTTGCATTCAGTATTAAGCTTTTCAAATAAAACACAGGTCCAAGTATTAATTTATTTCAAACATGTGCATCAGTACGGCGGCCGTACTGGAAAATTGTGGAGAAAATGTATAAAAAATGTGTAATCAACTAAAGATTTTGTGACCCCCCTCCCCCCTGCAGTATCTCTACACCCCCTCTAGGGGTCGCAGACCTGTGCACTACAGAATATTATTTACAGTCACATCAGAGGGCTTTGAATGCACCACCCAAAAGTGGTTGGCTATCCGCGGCACAACCGCTGCTTCTCAGTGTTTTTTTTATAAAAGGTTCAGACATAATACTCTAGATTATACAGATTGTACAGATTATCCTAAATATACAGTATATGTTTTCCACCTGTTGTTGGTGAATCATGGGATAAAATGCTCCCAATTGCTCTTCCCAGAAATTTTTGCTGAAACATGTGCACGATTGAATGGATGCGAATTTAAGTTCCTGCATCTTCTCGTTACAAATCTCAAGAGGTAAAACCGAATCGCTAAATCAGTAGCGATACCCTATGAAATGTCCCAGGTTGCAGGTTAGCATCGCTACACTGCAGCTTTCAAGCTATTATCAGGTTCACACTGATGTAAATATTAAATGCAAATCAGTTGTATTCGTGCCAGCGACCCAAAACTCCAGTTATTCCAGTTATCTCCAACAAGCACGCACAACTTCAGACGGCACCGAAAAGATAATAAATAAATAACAGGGTAATCCGGGAGATGTCACAGCTCAGCAACAGCTTCAGAGAAATGCAGGGACACGTTTTCTATTTGCCCTCCAACATTGTGATCCGCTTCACGTGTGATAATATTTTGCAGGATTTCATTAAGGTGCGAGCGTCTCTGTCGAGGGGAGCCGAGGTGTGATGCGTTGCGCCTAGAAATTAAAACACTGCAGGAAACCTTGGGTTTTTAATGAGCTCACAGGCAGCTGAACATTTTTTTTTTTTTTTGTCATACCGAACATATTTTCCAGCTAAATATTCGCTGCCGTGATAAAGCCTCTCTATCGTAAATGTTTGCTTTTGGGGAGAATCTGGAGGAATTGTTTATTTGAATGGATTTTAAACAGAGAGTGGGCAGCTCTCACCGTACTCCTGGTTGAGCCCCCACAGCTTGATCTTGTTGGCTTCGTGCTGGGCTTTCTTCTTCAGCCGGCAGGCCCTGAAAACAGAGAAACAACACGGGACAGAGTCATCCTCTGAAAACCCAGGAGCAGCGAGTTAAAACGCGCGTCTTCCAAACTGCGAAGCACCGTTTGACACAACGCAACACTGAAAAGACACAGCCGGGTTCGGTTTCTGAGTATTTAGAGGTGGGGAAAAAAAAAAAATGGCGGCTGAGCAGGAAACAATCGATGTATGTTAAATATTAATGCGTCCCATGTGGACTGTTCTCCGCCGCGTGCAGCGGATTTCTCTCTTCCTGCAGCTGTGAGTCAGCAAAACGAAATTTAGGGAAACAAAATGTTTGCAGGTCAGTGGTGCCGGAAAAAATATTCCCTTCCCTCCAGATTCCGCCTCAGCCAGTTCTTTTTTTTCCCTCTTTTTTTTTTTTTTTTTTTATGTGTCGCTGTGGAAAAACATCTGAGGATGTTCCAACCTGTACTACGAGCTGTTCAGATCTGTAAATGCGATATTGTAGAGTCACTATTTTAGATGCATATCCAAAAAAAAAAAAACAGCCCCGCAGACGTCCTGCTGTTCAGTGTGATGGACTGCCTGCAGCTGCGAAAAAGATTTAATTGGTGCGGGGAATGAAAAGACACCGGAGACTCTTTAACTCACGGATTTAATTCGGAAATTTGGAAGAAATGTTTTGAGGAGCAGGATTTTTGTTTCGCCGTCTCACGACGAGTTGCTGCATTTGCCTCGTCATTAGGAATCACCCAGTTTAAAAAAAGCTTCGCCCACATTCACAGATCCACCGCCTCCGAGAGCGAATCTGCAGATTATAGATCATATACGGCCCGTGGATGAGATAAATTACAAAGGAGGACAACAACACACACACACTCATCTCTTAAGTTGAACTGCTTTTTTGAATATTTTTTCAGCCACTTACTAAATACTAACGACAGACATAACCGTTAAACCAGAAACGGCAGCTCTGGTAACGCCTCCAACTCCAGGAAGTAACTCAGTTATCTATCGTTATCTCAGCCCATAAGACTGGGAATTCATTATTGATATTAAAATTAGTGGAATCATCATTATTATGCTGGTAGTGACTGAAAGTATTTGACCAATGCAATTATAGTATTAAGTGTAGTTATAGGAGGGATGCATGAATGTATGGCTGTTTGTACGCTTCCTTTTTTTCATTTATTGTTATATTTTATGGAAGACCTCTTTTTTAATGCACCTAAAGGCAAAGGGGATGCATACGGCAAACAATCAATGATAAAACAGCTCATGTCAGTGAAGAGATGGGCTCAGTTAGCCTAGCTTAGCCTAGCCTAGCTTAGCTCACAAACTGGAAGACGGTCTCTACAAATAGAGTTGACTCAAATTAACCATTACTGAAGCCAACCTGTAAGTTCCCCATCGGATCTATTTATTTATTCTTTCTTTTTTTGTGGTGGCTTAATGTGAAGACTGACAGAAGAGGAACAACAGAGTTGTCATAAACGCCATCTGAGCACCGTGGAGTTGAATTTGTTTGCAACAAAATGGCTCTTGGTTGGTTGGCACAGGAACAAACTGTGCAGAGTCTTGATCGATAACTCACATCATGACGAAATCTAAATGACGAGCCCGTGCAGACGATGAACGTTTAATGAAGTGTTTTTGGAGAAACAGTAAACACGACCTTTGACCTTTGACCAACTTTCAGCCGATTACACCTTTGCATAAAACGGAGTCATAATTAGTAGGAGAGGGCCAAAGGTTGACTTCAGTTCATCTTCGAGTCTAAAATCTGTGTCAGATTTGGAGCGTTATCGATATATTATGTTCACAAGAATGGGACAAAAAATGATGTGCAGGCACAAACATCTTTGCATGTTGCAATTTCACAAACTATATGTGGAGACAAAGACGGTTTAGACGTGTTTATAAAATTAAAAAACACTTAAATATCTGTCCATTTCCCTTCCCTTCGTGGTGTAAAGTAGAGACAGACTCTTCTCATCCAATCCATCCCACTCATTAATATTAATTTAATTTAAGTACCATTTTGAAATTGCAACCATTTTAGTCACATGTTTAATCTGCGCTCACAAACAATTATTGTGTTGTGAGCGAAGGTCAAGCCTCTCTGTTGATCAGTTATTAACAGTTACTGCTCAAACTTGCGTGTGTTGTTGCGATGTGTTTAAAATCAGACTGAAACAATAAATAAATCTTTGTTAGCTGTGCTGCTACTGGGGGCTAAGCCTCCCCGGTCCTTTAAACCTAGTGACGCCCCTGGTTTGGTGATAATGTCTGATAATTTCACATGATTTCATCTTTCATTTTGAATAAAACTAATTCTCCTTCCCACTTCTAAAACAACACACGAGATGCAGAAAACCAGACGTGTTTATTAATAATAACCTTCGCACGCTGGAAGGATAAACTTCAGACAAAGAGTTCAAATTGATAAACTTCCTCTGGAACTCGGAGGAAGGCTAAATGCTCCACAATGGGGCCGTATTCCTGTTAGTTCTGGTTAGCGGGTCGGGGCTGGACAGCGTCCAGTCGAGTGCAATCGAACTAAACGAGCGTTTTTTTATTTTTTCTCTCCCCCCTCTGTGCCGCCTCAGTGATCCGGGAAAGGTTGTTGCTTTTGACATAATGGGGCAAAAGAATGAGAGGGGAAGTCTGGAGGTGGTCAGAATAATCCCACTGACCTGGAGTCAGGCTGCCTCAAGTATGATAATGCACAAGCGGGAAATCTTCGCAGATGAAATTCCTGCATATTGAATTAAACCATGAACTCAGTCACATTAGAGTCATAGAAGAAAAAAAAAAAAAAAAAAATCACAATAAACTCCGATAAATCCCACTCAGCTGTCCTCCTCTTCCAGCGTCTCCTCCATCCAGCCTCCTATTGGACGCAGTGTTTGTGTGTCGTGTTTAAATATATGTTTGGAATAACAACATATTCCCAGGGTCTCCGTCCTCTTTAAACTGCCTGTAATAACGTCCTGATTTGGAAGCGCCCCCTCCCCTCCTCCTCCCCTCCTCCTCCCTCTCTGCACGGATGAACTTTAAGTGACCCGTCGTTCCCTCCTCGTCTGCCTCCTCAATCTCGCTTGATTTCCTCCTATTCAGCTTTTCATCCTGCTTCTCTCCATCTCACAGGCTCCGTTGTATTTCCTCCGCTGGCCTCTCTTCTTCTTCTTCTTCTTCTTCTTCTTCTTCCCTCCCTCCCTCCCTCCTTCCTTCCTTCCCTCCTTCATTTAACGTGTCACGAAAAATGTGTCCACGTTAATCTCGTTACATAAACCCACTCATCTAATTCTACCTCCTTAAATAATTCATGCAGCATATTCCAAATGCCTCATTATGGCAGTTCAGTCGTAAACAGGTTCATGTGTTTGTACAGTACGCCGTGTACCGCTCGGAGAGGACGCGTCAAAACAAAAAAAAAAAAAAAAAGATTCGAGGCCACTCTTTTCGTTTTCTACGCCTTAAACTCAACACACACGAGATGCTTTTTTTTCCCCCCCTTGTTCTTTTCCCGTCCGTGTCCTCCAGAAATACGCATCAGAAGGTCGACCGTTGAGTGCACAACATACTTGAAAACCAATCTAGACGAGGCTAAAGGGTGCAGACACCCTGCAGGACTCTCTCTCTCTCTCTCTCTCGTCTGCCAACAGTTTGACACTGAAAAGCTCTCAAAATGTCCCACTCACGTCCGATAAGTGGACGCAGGCAGAGGCCCTGATTTACTGAGACGCCAAATAAAGGGGCGCTGCTGAACCGCCGTGCGAGATTGCATGCGCAATTGACGACAGGTGCAAAAGTGGCGGGGGCCGCCCTGATTAAAACCAGGGAGGACGTGGGAGAGGAGAGCGAACGAAAGCGCAAAAATTTAATTTGAAGCCATGAAATTGGAGGCGTTTGCGCGAGAGGCAAAATGAACATATTTTGGAGCGAAGAGCTTTTAACACAACCAGGAGAAAAGGCAGCATCGGAGGTTATCTGTGACGAGGTCAGTGCTGGAAAACGAGAAGAGCACCGGACGAAATTAAGAAAAGAAAAAAAATAAATCAGTCTCCATTAGAGGGTGCGAACGTGACGCCACAGCTAGCGGGCGTCTCCGTGGTTATGGCCACTGAGCGGTAAAAAGTGACAGATTGAACGCGGAGATTAGCAGCATTAGCTTGAATCACGGGCTTTAACGGCGTCTGAAACTAAATGAGGAGTGAACCAAATGGACCTAAATGTTTAGCGACTGACTGAACCGACAGATTTTAAAGCAGCTACTTCTCAGTAAAGCTCTTAGCGTTAGCATCTTTTATTTAGCCACATTTATCAGAACTGAAATGAACTAAAACTAAGTGAAACTGAGACTAATCCGCTTTTCCAAATGGTACAAAGCCGTCGGGGCTGTGTTGTACCAAAAGGTCATACTTTAGTACAGTCAACGTATATCAGACCTATTATATTAAACTTCAATATTAAGCTATCCCTTATCCCTTTTACTAAAATATGTTGGATTCATGTTAATGTGTATTTAAAATCGTGGACCATTTGTTAGTTTGGATCATTTACAAATCTGTTTGTCCTTAATTTGATCTGATAATCCACATTTTCCCTGCGTCGCTGTATTTACTGCACCATTTCACCATGTTTTTTGGCACTCAGGGGGGCGTGGCTACGGGCTGAATTGACATCAGTGCATAGCCTCTAATGAGGAACATGTGAATATTTAATGCATTAAAAAGCACTTGGTACCTGGAGGCCAGCTTGTTCTTCTCCTTGCGGGACCGGGCCCGGGCCACAGCCGGCAGGTCGTTGACCGGGCCCATGCCGTCGATGGCAGCGTTCAGCTTCTGCAGCTGCTCCCCGATGTTGTGGAGCTTCTGGGGGTTGGGGGTCAGGTCGCTGGCGTCCGTTTTACGTGCTTTGCGGCGCCCTTTTTTTCCTGCAACCACAAAGGACGGTAGAATTGAACTCAATATAATATAAAACCCTCCAACGGGTCTGCAAGTGCAAAAACTTCACTCAGATGGAACGTCTTGGTTCTGTCAAGAATCTAAGCTCTGTGTGTTGGTGTAATTATGTATAAGTAGTAGTTGTTGCACAAATACGGCAACCTATATTTTAGTTATAATATATATATAACAGTGGTGCTCGGACAACAAGAGATTAACATTAACAGATTTTAAAAAGAAATGCCAGTTTCTTTTCTGTGCATTCTTTGAGGAGTCTCAGTTAGCTTAGCTTAGCTAACACAGGCTGGAGGAAGGGGAAATTTACTACCACTCGCCCGCATGCAAACTTCTACCCAAACCAGTCGACTGGTTTGGGCAGAAGAGGAACAGGAACTGTCCTACACACCACCTGAGCAGCAGATTATTAAAACACGGCTCAGATCTGTGAGTGATCTTGGATGTTGGCTAAAATTCTAAAAGCAAACATAAACTACCGGTACAGGAGCCGTGTATAAACAGAGTGTTGTTTTCTACTGTAAACTGCTGCCTAGATTTGAATTGAATAATACATAATATGTGAAGCACGGAATCGGGTTCTGACAATTTTCCATTACACGCACATGAATCACCCACTTCCACCACCCACCTCATCACGCTTCCCCATCATTTCACAGCGGGACATAAAGTACAGTGTGTAAGTACGATATCATATGGTAGCACTACGCTGAATACGAAACGGAAATGGCAACAGATGTGGTCACGGTTTTTAAGCCCTTTAAGCTAAAATTAAGAAAATAAAATATGAAAGCTCAGATTTTAAAGGAAGCCACTGGCAAACTAACACCCGTTAAATAACACAGTACAGTGTATACAGTACGGTGGCTCGTACCAGACAGGAAACGCTGTCAAACTGCTGCACAGCTGCGATTGTTCCTGACACGAGATCAAGTTGTCAGAGGAATGTCGAAAAATTCACATTTTCAAATAAAAGTTTGTATGTAGGGCACATGCCTGAGGGGCCCTGATCTGATTTATGTCACATGAGACAAAGGAATTAGGCCATTTTCAGCTGCAGTGTGAATGACTCCTGCTGCTACGAGGCTCACGGCTCACGGATCTGTCGTCAGGGTTGAATTTATCCCATTAGTTTGTCACAGCTCCAAATGTCTGAATCCCTAAACGATCATAAAAACACAGCTTATACTTAATAAAGTGGTATTTATTTATTTATTTATTTATTTATTTTAATTTAAATACATGATTCCCAATGTTGTCCCATGATTGATTTCATTAACGGTGTCAATGTTTCCCACAAATGACTCAAAACATCAGCGGAAAATAGAGAAAAAGGTGAAAAACTGATGAAATATTATTCTTGTGTATTTATTTATTTATTGAAGTTGAAATTGAAGTTGAATTATTGAAATTAATCATTTGTGCAAAGGTCGACCCTTGTTTCCAGTATCTGCTGTGAGCTCCTAAATGTTTCTGGTAACTGCTGATCAGTGTCGACAGCAGCTTGGAGGAGTTTGATCTCATTCCTCAGAACAGAACCACTTCAGATCTGAGATGTTTGTGAGTTTCCTCTCATCAACTGATGCTACAACATTTCTACTGGATTAAGTTCAGGACTTTGACTTGTTCCTAAACATTCATCTGGTTCTTCTTGAGCTCGTTGTCTCTTCTGACCAAGTTTCTCTTTAGTTTCAGCTCATGGACTCATGTCCTGACATTACCTTTGGTCCGTTCATTAAGTCCATCAATGATGACCAGATTCAGCAGAAGGGACTGGGTGTGATGACTCGCTAACGTGCTGTTGAAGCGTAAATGCGTTGCAGTGTTCCTACCCTCTCTGCGGTACAGTGTGCTCGGTAGAGTGCTGGAGCTCCAGGACAGAGACCAGTGGACGTCGCCGCCCAGCTTCTTCTTCGTGGCCGACTCCCGGGCGCGTCTGTACTCCCAGAAACAGCGGCGCTTCGACGGGCGCTCGCCGGGCTGCCTGGCCGGCTCCGCCTCCACCTCTGCATGTAAGAAACACAGAAGCGCGGTGAAGGCTCTGCAGCTGTTCAAGCAACAAAACTGGAGACTTGATTATGCGAACAAAGCCGACAGAGAACAAAGGGACCGACACGGAGGGAAGCTGTCAATTAGGCAACGTTTAACATCCAAACCAAACACGGTAAAAGAGCGAGAGACGGTTAGTTATTTTATCTTCACAGCGACCACGTGTTATCATATGCTCTCATCTTGTGGTTTAATTTCTCTGTGAAGCACAGAGGCTATAAATACTGTATGCACCGATCAGCCACAACATTATGACCACGGACAGGACATTTAAACCATCTTCAATTCAATTCAATCTTCTGATGGGAAACTTTTGGACCTGACATTCATTCATTCATGTGTATGTTACTTAGACATGTAACACCCACCTACACCAGACCAGACCAGACCAGACCAGGTACCCCCCACCCCTCCCCATAGCAGTGGCAGTTTTTTGATGGTATCAGGTACAAAAATCGTTGAACTCAAAGAACATAAAAAATAAAAAAAAGGCACAAGGTGTTGACCTGGCCTCGAAATTCACTAGATCCCAAACTGATCAAGTATCTGTGGGATGATCCACTATAGAGGCCACTCCCCTCAACCCACAGGACCCACTTCAGTGCGTTTACATGCACGTGAAAAAAAGGAATTAATCGGACCATAACAGGAGAACTTCACTACATGTAAACACGTTACTCCGATTAAAATCTGAGTTCTCATTGTCCGATTGAGACACCCAGATAATACTATTAGAATCAGAGTTTTCATCGGATGATGCATGTGCGCATGCTCCACCACTGCTGCACTGGCGTGACCCGAACAAACATGTCCAAGAAAGCCGATCGTAGAAGAAGAAGAGAAACAGAGCCGCTAGAAGAATCATCTGAGGGACTGCGCTGATCTTACCTGCGCCAGAAGTAGCAGGAACATTACGTACGAG
Source organism: Mugil cephalus (assembly GCF_022458985.1). NCBI lineage: Eukaryota > Metazoa > Chordata > Actinopteri > Mugiliformes > Mugilidae > Mugil > Mugil cephalus. The sequence continues at coordinate 29,339,462 of NC_061771.1, forward strand.
ATTAAAAAAATGTACTATTATCCGTCTGGTTGTTATTTAAAATGCCGGTCTGCCGCATGAACGACTCTTGTTTATCATATCGTGTAATAGTTCAACCAGAAATCGGGCCGTATTGACGTGGTATTAACCCGCTGAAAAGACACGTATCGCCACCTAGTGTGGAGGAGGAGAACAGTTATTTGAGTGAGTAGTGATAAAGTCGAATTTTGAGCATAGCTCGATTAAGCTCTGCATGTAAACGCACCGATTGTGTTACCAGTCACACCTTCAGAAGGCCCATGTCCATTCATTCTCTGAAGAGGCACAACTGTTCTGGAGGCACAAGGGGAGACCTACACATTATTAGGAAGGGGGTCATAATGTTATGCCTGATCCACTACTGAACTGCTGAACTCTGCTTATATTTATCACAGTTCACAACCGCAACAAAACAAGAAACGAATAATCTGGTCCTGGCGGTGAGACGCCGTCAGTGCACCGGGACCATTTATCCACAATGAAGAAAACAGGATCTCATCCACGGCTACAGCACTGACAGCCGTACAACAACGTATCTATTAGAGGAGAAAGGCGCCGCAACTTAGAAAAAACGACAAATGAACCCTAATCATAACTGACACGCATTAACGTTTGCCTGGTATGAGATCACGCTGCGAACCCTTAATCCACAAACACACGCTGTACGTCCTAATGACAGAGAGCCGCCGCCGCCGCCGCCGCCACCAGCCAAAAACACACACATGCCGCCTCGCACAGAGGACGTCACAGAAGATTAGCCTCGGGCGCGCGCCACGAGCCATGAATAATGGCATCATAAATAATACAAAGCTTCTCCAGCAGGAGGAGAGAAGAAGAGAGAGAGGGGCGAAGCTTCCTCGCAGCCACGGCCGCAAACAATATGTTTATGTGTGTGTGTGTGTGTGTGTGTGTGTGTGTAACGGTAATGAAATTTGGCGTTTTTATTTTTGATTAAATCAGAGTTGAACCCATTAACCATGAGGTCAGGACAGGACGGCGAGTTCATGCACACGCACTCACACACAGGTGTGTTATGTAACATCATGTGGTTTGGCCCGGTCTGCAGCCGCCGCCATTGTCTACGCCCTCCTCTAAACTCAATCTCTTCACACACACACACACACACACACACACACACACACACACACACACACAAAATTTAAATGTCTGAACCGCTTCCTAAAACTCAATCTACCAACCGTCCACGGCTGTGACCACATGAGAAGATTTCTCTCCGGCCCGTCATAAATCCTTTCTGTGATCGCTCCGGGCTAATAAGAAGTGAGAATAGCCGGTTACACACACACACACACACACTCACACTCACACACACACACACACACACACACACACAAATGCTGCCATGACAGTGGAAAGCAACAGTGGCGTCTCTTGTGACGACTGAAATATGACCCCGAGGGCCAGCCAGCGACCTCTCCATTACCTCGGAAAACAAGACGAGCCCCGAGATTTGTTTATCTCGGACCGTGAACGATCAAAAGGCCGAGGGGAGGGACTGGGGAGAGAGGCGGCCGTCAGGAGTGAAGTCGGTTTACACGCGTGCATCATCCGACGCGCTCAGATTTCCAGGTCAACCAGTCCGCACGTTAAAAAAAAAGCTCGCATTTGAGGAGTTCAGCCGAGGAATTAAGCCGCTTTCATGTGCTAATGGTTTTATTACAACGTTTTACCGAGCCGGCCCACCGCTCAGTCGAATGTTAATTAACACAACATAAAAGAACAAAGGGAACAAATTAAAGTGGCACCCTGCTGGGTTTATATATGTGGGAGACTCTGCATACAAAAGACGCCGTAACGAGCCTTAGAAAAAACCCCCGAGACACACTTCCCATGATGCACCGAGACCGAGGCTACAACTGAAGTACGTGCCCGGTAAACGACGTTTCTGCAAACGACTCTTATCGGCAGCGTCGTTAATGAGTTGGTGCAGAGATGCACCTTCAATGCACCGTCAGTCAAACAGAGTTAAGCGAGATATCGATTTATTATTTAGAAACATTGGGCGAAAAGACTGATTAAATACTACACATACTTACAGTTACTTACTGAAAAGTACTTATGACTGTGACTATTCCTGCAGATCTGGTGGAGGCGTCTAATCTCAAGATCTTTTAGAAATATTTAGGTCAAGGTGCAGATTCCTTCCGCACATCGACCGAACATCGATCTGCAACGTTTTCCAAGCCAGTGACGGAGAGATTAAGTAGGAGCCCCCTCCCTACTGTATGTGTTCTATATTAAACTCGGCCTAGTCTGGTCTGTGGTGAATCCCCTGTTGAAGACCTATGGTCCAGAACTAACACGCACCAAAAGCTGTTGAACCTTTGACACATAGAGTCTAAACGGCCACTAGTCCAGCAAGAAGTGGATAGTTTTTGGTCCAGATGCAGGGATTTTATCCGTTCATTTATCATGTTGAAACTATGGAGCGAAAAGTACATAAGACTGTTTTAGTACAATCATTTTTTAACGCTGTGCCCGTTTCCACAGATCTGGTGGAGGCGTCTAATCTCAGGATCTTTCATAAGGTTTTAGAAATATTTAGGTCATGGTGTAGATTCCTTCTGCACATCAGCAAGAATAAAAATTATGGACTAGAACTAAAATGCACCAAAAAGTTAGTGAACGTTTGATGTTTTCCGTCTAAAAGGAACATGAAACGTTTCCCACTCTTCCCACAATCACACCTGACGAAATCTATCGCTGCCTGGTTCACACAGAAACCTCTGAGCAGACGTATCGGAAACGTTACTGTAAAGACATTATCCACCATATAAACAAACTGATTCAGTTCGTCTTCAACAGAGGTCGCTTTTAGTGCAGATAAATTATTTATTTAATACGTTTTTAGAATTTCAGTTAATGACCTGGAAAAACACATAGGCAGAGCAATGGAAGATGATTGGACTAATACGCTCCTATTTCTGCAGATATGGGGGAGGTTTCTAATCTCAGGGTCTTTTAGAGGATTTCAGAAATATCCAGGTCATGGTACATATTCCTTCTCCGCATTAGCAAGAATAAATATCTGGTCTAAAAATACATACAACACCAAACGCTATTAAAATTTTGATAAACTGCATCTAACAATATAACCACGCGCCAGTTTCTTAGAGGGAAAACACTGAGGCCTCCATGACAACTGCGGCCCTTCACTTCACGCGGAGAAATTGTGGCCAACATCGGCCGAACAGGGATTCGGATTTTTAAATTTTCAAGCATCCCCCGATTTAGACGGCAACAGCTTGCGAGGACAAAATAAACAACCTTGGGCCCTACGGCGGAAACTTCGCAATTAGAAATAAAAGAAAGTGTACTCGTCCTTGAGAAGCTCTGCCAAAATGTTTTATTCCACCTTTCAGAGAGATGTTCGGCAAAAAATCTGTTCAAACAGAAAGAATGTGTAGAAGCGCTGCATCCGAATGTGCCATGCAGCGTGAAGGTACATCTGCATGTAACCAGCCTCTTTAGGAAATCAGTAAAAATGAAAGTGAAAGCCAAATAGTTTCTTGAAGCATATGTATGCACGTCAAGGAGCAAGGTTTAAAGACACAGTAGCATGAACGCAGCAGCGATTAACCTCTTATCATTTGAGCCTTTTTGCAAAGAAACGTCTCATTTAGGACAAAGTAAACTGAACGCTGTTCATGAACATTTTGGAGCTCATTCATGGTCTTGGTCTCTTTTGAAGTCAGCATCACTCTGAAAGTTACTTCAGACAGACACGGCTCAGGTTCTGGCTCCGGTTCGGTTCTACAGTCTGAGAACCTTGGTGCTTCCTGGCGAACCAGCCCACGTTCACACCAGTTTAAGTGGAACCAAAGTGGGCGTAGGTCACATCAATCCCAGTTAAGTGGGAGGAACCAAAGTGGGTGGACGTTACTCCACGTTACTAAGGCGACAGTAAACAAACACAGTTACGGCAAAATGGCAGATGGCGTCTGCACGTTTTCGTCCTGTTGCTGCAGACATTTGTTTTCATGCAGCAGTCCAGTGTGAATCAGCTGTTGGTGGAGAAAAGACGTAGAATGCGAATGTAAAAAGTATATGTAGGCCGATGCTTCCTTTACACATATATATTATATACGTAACTATAGCCAAAGGCAGACGTGGCCACTGGAGCTAACACAACACAGCAAGACAACGGATATTTAATGCAACTTTTAATGTAAAGGCCATGTTCGCTGTCAGTCGCTGCTGCTTCTTTTTGCCCACTGATGATGTCACGATTCACAGAGAAGAACCAGGTTCAAAATTTGGTTCGGGAAAACCCGATCAGTGGTATTGTTCTTGAGGAACTTGGGTTCTTTTTTTGTTTTTAAAATAAATGTGTTAGTTGAATCCTATAATGACTTTTATCAATGAAATCAGAAGAAAATGACATATTGCATCATGCTTAAGGGTTAATGATTTTCATTATCGATTCATTCGCTTATTATCTTCTGAATTACCCAGTTATCCAATGAAACAGGTAAAAAAAAGACTGTTTTGTGACGATCCGCTTATTATTAAATAGTGACTGACCGATACAGGCTGATATCGGCCCGATACTGGGACATTTAGAGTGCGTTGAAGACGTTTCATCCAAGTCTTCAGTTCTAAAAGAAAGACTGGTGGTGGGTGGAGTTTAAAAGGGAACTGAAAAAGTTGCTTGGATGTTATATCTCCAATAAACTCGACGAGTCCAGCTGCCCGTGTTTGAGCTCGTCTTTTTTATCCAAATAATCAGAAAAAGAGAAATGTTTACCGAGCTGAATCCTGCGTCATGTTTGTGTTTCATCTGCTCATGAATCCGTTTCTTCTGTAACAATCTGCGCCTACTTTCATTTAACACGTTTAACCACAGCGGCTCAAACCCGAAGACAAAGAGGGGCTGTTACAGATGGTGTTTCCACACACAAGGACACTCGGATCCATTTCATAACAGCATCGCCAATGTCTGGGAGTCAACACCCGCAGTGTTTAACATCCCTCAGGTCGACCGGCCGTGTCGGACGAGGGCGGCCTGAGGTCTGGTCTGGACCCGAGACAGATTCAAATGGTTTGTGTGTGGGGAGACGGGCTGTTGGCGCCCCCCCCTCCTCCTCCTCCCCCTCCCCCCAACAACACATCCAAACAAACAGAGGCCAGAACTCACCACATTCAGTTTCTGAGGAGCTGGAGAGTTCGGCTTCCACGGCCGTCTCCTCCGCTCCCTCCTCTCCGTCTTCTTCCTCCTCCTCCTCCTCGTCCTCCTCCTCCTCTTCTTCTTCCTCCTCCTCCTCTTCCTCCTCCTCCTCCAGCTCCGTCTTGGCCTGGCTGTCCACCCTGTCGCTCCCTTCCTGCTGCGCCTCACCCGCCTGCGCCTCCTCTGTCCGGGAGCTGTGGCCGGGCCCCGGCCCCGGCTCCCCTCCCTGGCTCAGAGAGTAGTTGTGCTCCTCGCTGCAGTGCTCCAGAGCCAGACCCGCCACCACCACCGCCGCGACCTCCTCCTCCTCCTCCTCCTCGTCCTCCTCCTCTTCCTCCTGTGCCACCTGATACACCTCCACCGTGCGCTCCCTTGACAACGTCCCATCCCGTCCTCCTCCTGCCGCTCTTCCGGCAACAGCTAACTCGCCCTGCGTTGTCGTGGCAACGGAGAGACGCCCGTCGTCCTTCCGTTCAGCTGCGCCCCGGACTTCCTGCTGGAGAGGAGGAGGAGGGGCTGCGTGCCTGTCCCCCCTCCTACTCCTCCTCTCCTCCTCTTCGTCGTCGTCCTCCTCCTCCTGCTGCTGCTGCTGCTGCTCCTCTTCTTCCTCCAGGCTCCTCCCCCATCTGCCCATCAGGACGGCCTCCTCGGAGCAGGCCAGCAGCTCCCCCCCGACCCCGAGGCCCAGCTTGGTGTAGCGAGCCATCTCGTCCAGCGCCGACACGTCCCAGCGCTCCGGGTGCAGGTCCTCGCCAAAGCCGCCATCGTCCACCAGGTCGCTTAGCAACTCAAAGGGCCGTTTCCTTGGCGATGCCGGGGAGCCCAGCATTAGGAGCACACTCTTAAAAAAAAAAAAAAAAGAGATAGAATATGAGTGACCTGGCACAAAAGATGAACAAGAATCACTCTGACAACAAGAATCACTCTGACGACAAGAATCACTCTGACATTAATGTAGCGGCCAATTAAAATATGATTTGATTATTACAGAGAAGAATGCAACATTTCTATAGAGCAGAGATAAAAATTAAGATAGACAGATTTTTTTTTCAGCAGGGGAACACGGTAAATTGGATTTAGACCCAATTGTCAACTAACCAGGGGCTTGGTGAGGGGATTATCAAGGACGTGTTGGTAAAAACTCTTCTTTGAAATCGTTAGGAGCTCATGAGCAGACCTGGTATCGATTGGTTTGATGTTACAGCAGTTGAATTAGAGATGTTTCGGTTTCAAAACTATTTAAAATGAAAACCAAACTAATGTCAGTGGTTCCCCATCGTCCCTGTACAGCTCTTCTCTCTGATCATACTTTCAGGCTTAGTGGTGCTTTTGAATAACCTTAGCACGGAGTCTCTGGAGATTTGTCGTGAGAAACCAGTCCAGTGAGATTTGCTAACAGCGTATATATTTAAAAAAAAATCAATCTGAAGGTTTTATGAATCGGATCTTTCGAATCGTTTTTCTTCTGTTATGTGTTTTGCTTTTTAAAGCTCAGCCTGGACAAGACCTGAATATCACTCCTGATTATATGAGTCGGTTTTAATTGAATCCAATTCAGAGATATTTTGGTTTCGAAACAATTTTACGAAAGAGATTTTCACGAAACGTGAATGTTGACGCTGGTTTCGGAGATCTGTGGTATTTCCCTGATAATTTCTCTCTAGTTTGACTTCTTAAGTGGAGTTCATGCCTCTGCAGGACCAGACCAGTGTGAGTCATTAGCACGTGTGCGCTCGTCAGTCCATCTCGCTGTGTAACACCTCCACCCAAACACTAGTGGGCGCTGTGTCTTTTTTTGCCAGTTCGGGTTCAGTTTTGTGTTTTTTACTTCCTGCTTCAAGAGTCGAAGAGTCGCACAAATGTTTGCATCGTCGAACCTCCACAGTTAATCTTTCCTCTATGTGTGTTTATTGATGCAAAACAATCAATTTGGAAACCGCGGCTTCAGGGTTAGGGTCTGTGTAGAGTCGTGTTGCCATAGCTACAGTGTCTAATTGATGGAGAAGCCTAAACCACTGATTACTTGTGAAATGTAACTGTTCAATTTTCAATCTAATTTTTGCCAGATTTGTTGTGTGTAAACAGTCTCGCAGCAAGATTTCTAACAGGAAATGAAGTGTATTTTAAAAAATTGCATTGATTTGAATTGTAAAAAAAAATAAAAAATTTGCTCGATGTGTGCGAATCTATTGGTTGGGAGAAGATCTGTGTGAAAACGCGTGCGGTCGTCCCACCTGGTCGTACTCGGTCCTGCCCCCCTGTGGCGACATGGCCAGAGGGTAGGGGCTCAGCAGACCCCTGTGTCCCCCGTAGGCCTCGCCAAATGCAGGCTCCATCCCATTCATACCCGGCTGAAAGGCAGGGAACAAACACGGAGAGAGTGAGAAGCAGCTTCCGGCATGCAGACAAGGACGGGTGCAAAGCAGGAGTGATGGATGACTCTGAAGACTCAGCAGGGGGGGGACGGGGAGGAGGGGAAGGGGAAGGGGAGGGGGAGGGGGGGGGTGTGGAGCTCCTACGTTACCTGAGGCATGCCCGAGGCAGGAGGGTGTCAGGTCGCGGTCACAACGTCGGTTTAAGTGAGTTCTGCTGCGAAAGTACAAGTTCAGATCTGAGCACCGACAAAGAGGAGACGGAAGAGGAAAAGCTCCGAAACTGAGAGGAAGGAGGGAAGGAGGAAAAGGAGACGAGGGGGCGATCCTAACCTGAGCTTTTGACAGGGTGAAGGGAAGGGGTCGAGCTCTTTTCACATGTCGCAGCCCTGCAGATCTCGGAGTCTCAGCCTGAAGAGGGGAAAAAAAAAAACAAAACGAGAGAATTCAGCAAAGAACCACAATTTAACCTAAACGATGGAGAGCTACAGACAAAAATAAGAAGCAGCAGCAGCATGAACAGGGACGGATAAATAGAAATAAATTCAGTTTTTTGGATAATTTGTATTAAAAAATAGGAAATGAATAAGACAAAGTACTGGAGACAGTCTCATTAACCTGCTGCTGTGCTACATGTCTAAGTTACATCCACATGGATGGATACCAGGTCCAAAAGTTTCCCAGCAGTAACACAGAATGCGGTCATTCACTGGTCATAATGTTGTGGCTGAACAGGAACGATCAAACGCTGATGTGTTTTCGACACAGCAAGCCGTTTTCAGAGCTGAACCAATCAGAAGTCGCGTGTACTTTTAAAATAAAAACCTGAGGTAAAAAAATAAAAATAAAAGATCCTCCGTTTAATTCGCGACACGTCTTCGTCCTGCGTTTTTGCGGCTGAGCTCTTTTATTGCCCGGCTATTGTCGCTCACGTCAGCTGGCTGGCTTTTCTATTAATACGCCCGTTTATTCAACATGAAAAGAACATGCCGCTGCTACCGCCGCCGTCACAAATGTAGGACATATCCCGAGGAAGAAAGAAACAAAGAGCATTTAAAATAGAAAATGCAAAAAAAAAAGAAGAGCTTTCATGTCACTGGATAAAAAGGCGGCATTTTATTGTGGGGCAAAGTGTTCACGTGACATTCACTGCTAAACAATTCCCGACTGGCAATCGGTGTTTCAACGCTGCGCGTGGCTTTTGTCACCGGACCGGAGTCCGTTTATGAGCCGATGCCCAGTCTGGTCCAGTTGTTCTCGGACGTAGAAGCTGATCAGAGCAGGAGCAGGAAGGAGCTGAAAGTCTCTGGTTGAAGCTGTGCATTAGCTCTCACTTAGCCAACGCTGAGATGATAAGTTAAATTTAGTTTCCATGAATGGAAAAAAAAAAAAAAAAAAAAAGTAGAAGTCATTACCATTCATAATTTGCCGCTAGTTCCTCCTTCAGAAGGAGTTTTTGAAGGCCTGAAGAGCTGTTGCTGCGCATTTCATTCATGAATGGAGGAGGCCAATGATGTGTTAGTCTCTAATGCTCCGGCTTCATGACTGTCAGCTCTTTTCCTTTTTAATTATATTAATCTTCAAAAATGAGTCACACGCAGTAAAGAAGCTCAATAATAAACAGATTAGCGGCGCAATATGGAGCAGGCGTGACTCAGATCGATCCGAGTGTCCTCCGTCTCCAGGCGGAGAGAGTGACGATGGAGACGTTTTTTACACACAAGGGTTGTGTAGAAAAAACATCTAATAGTTCATTCATAAAACCCTCGAAGGTTTTTTTTTTTTTCCTCTCAAACAGACGCCATCTTCTGCGCCTTCTCAGGAGGAACCTGCGGCCTCGCGAGATTAGCTTAGCACCAGATCGAGATTAGTCGGCGCGCGGGGCGGCGGGGGGGAGGGTGGGGGGGAAACCCAAAAACGTGGCAGAGAGCAGCGACAGGACCGAGAGATGATTTAAAAACGAAAGAGAGATGCATGGCACTGAAACACACGCGCACCGATCAGCCACAACATTATAACCACTGGGGACCAGGAAAGAAGACGAGTAACGTGACAGTTCAGTGCTCTACGGGGAAACTTTGGGACCTGGCACGTAGACATGTAGCACCCACCTAGGCCAGACCAGACCAGACCCCCCCCGGCAGGATTCAGCCTGACACAGACACACAAAAAACACTTTAGGAACAACTCAAAAAAACATGAAGGTGTTGACCTGGCCTCCAAATTCACTAGATCCCAAACCGATCAAGTATCTGTGGGATGATCCACAGAGGCTTCTCCCCTCAACCCACAGCACCCAACAACATCCTGTTTGCAGGCACCACAGGACACCCCCTCATAAGGCCCATGTCCATCCTCTGATGAGTCACAACTGTTTTGGAGGCACAAGGTCGACCTACGCAACGTTAGGAAGGTGGTCATAATGTTACGCCTGATCGGTGTACGAATGAATATTACGGAAAAACCACAAACAGTTAAGTTTTAAGTGAAACAGTTCAGAAACTGGAACATCTGTGCGTCTCTGAATCCTAACATCGTCCTCACGCTCCGGCCTTTTCATGAGAAGTTGCAGAAAAATGAAAGAACAGCGTCGTCCTTCCTCCTTTAACCCGACCCAACCTGACCTCCAGAGATCCGCTCCCCTAGCCCCGCCCAATACGGTTAAACCCGACCAATGGGATCGCGTTTTTTTTTTGTTTTTCCTTTTTGTTATGTCGTTCCTTCCCTTTGCCAGCCGAGCAGCGCCGCATATTTGTGTAACCAAAACTCTGCCTGAGCGAGGAGTGGAGACGAGGCCACATTGCGAGCGCCGATCAGACCGAGCTCCTTTTCCGATGGCAACATGATGAAACAGCGAGCAACATTAGCGCACGCACACACACATTATGAATAAATACAGCGCGGTATAATACGGAGCGAACTGTCGGGTACCTGTGTGAAAGGCAGAGAAGGCGCCGCAGACAGACCCCTGTTCACTGATCTGAGAACAATGCCATAATATGTTCTCAGTGGATTGACCTCAGGCACAGAGGAATGAGGAAATGAGGATTGGCTGGGCGGTTATGACACTGCCTTGGCACGCCACATGGAAAACTGGTATTTGGCACACGAAGAGAGCCAAGCTACCAACACACTGTGTACACAAACACTTATCAGGCACCTACAGAGTTTAGGAGTAGATAACCGACCAGGAGAAGGAAAGAAATAATCCCAGCGAGCTATGAAACGGCACAAGCCTCTGTCGCGGGGTTCCAGCAGCAGGAAGGAGAGAGAGAAAAAGAGGTTGCTAAGTCGGTAGTTTTTTTTTTTTTTTCCACGGTCAAGCCGTTCTCTTGGTTCAGTATATCATCAGCCATCACTCAGCCACACTTGTCCTAATATTTGTGCGCAAACAGGAGTGTAACACATGTGTGTCCACCTCGGTGACGTGCGATTCACCGTATTATTACTGAATGCCGCTCCGAGCCGCCACGCTTGCTCCTCTCGGTGCATTAGCAGAGTAAATTTACACAGGGAAAGTGATGCACCACAACACACTCGTATTTACTTTTGCTCGTACTCCGGCCGATAACAAAAAAAAAAAGAAAAAAGAAAAAAAAAAGGGCCCTCCTGCTGCAATAACAGCCCCTGCAATCACAATCAGTTTGTGTGCGCTGGGTCAACGTAGAGCTCGGTCCAAAGGTCTCACAAACGCACTCCGGCGGAGAGGCAGAGTTCACCGTAAGGCAACAGCGGAAACAAAGTGAAAGTACTACTAGCACGCAAACCACTGTTGGCCAATAACCGTTGTCTTTAGGTTGAGCCGAGGATCCATTTAGGCCTTTGTAAACACCACTTTGCAAGCAAATGCCAGCGGCTTATGCAAGAACTACACCACATGCACACTGCCAAAGCAAGCATGTTGTGCTAACACGCAGGCTGCTAAGGCTGCGCTCACACAGTGCAGCGTGTGCGTCACTTTTCAGGGGACTATTACATGTCCTCGCCACCTCACTGTAACTGCCGTCATTTCCAGCCGCATGCAGCTGCAGCTACACTCACCTATTAGTTTCTATTATTAATGCAGTGCAGCAATTATCTCGAAAACGCTGCGTGGGATTTGGAAATTCAAAACAAAACAAAATTTAAAAAAAAGAGCCCCACATCCATGCAACAATCCTTATGTAACAGAGAATTCAAAAGAATCGGGACTTTGCAGTGAAACATTCACATTTGTTTATGTTTTGATCCAACATCGCTGGAGGAAAAAGGATGTTTACGATCCCCTATACTCGAAAATGTGTCTTTAAAGAACATGATTTGTGAAAGCAAATGTGTTTAATTCACTATCACATGAAGCAAATCACCACAACCGAGCAGCTGCTCCAAATGAGTGCTGAGTATTTTCTGTTAATTACATAATTAATGAATTGTTTCAGCACAACGGTCTTCCAACGCCATGCACAATGCTGCCACGTGCTGTAATTATATACTAATAAAGGTGAGTTATTACACTTTATCTTTACTGCTCGTGCGTGGAAGTTTTCCTTTAAGAATAGCCTTTTTTTAAATCAAGTAAAGATGCACTCAGACGCCTATTACGCACAATTCTACCCATCCAAACATGCGCCAAACACATCTGAGAGTGGGAGCAAGTAATCCTGCAGGCCATGAGGCAAATTCAGAGCATGAGCGGCCCAGACCACACAATGAACCCTCAGCAGCTGGAGGCCTCTTCGGGATAAATAAATAAATAGGAATCAAAACTACAGAATGACAGCGGATATGAATGGATGGAGGTTACGCACGAAGAGAAGGGAAGGGAAGGAGGGGGGAAAAAAGTACACGGAGTAAGAGAGAGGCTGTGATAGCAGGGAGTGTGGCCGAAAGCACGGGGGGGAGGAGGCGAGGGAGCGGGGAGGAGAGACGGTCTGGCTGTCAGTCTGTCTGGGAAGCCAATTTGCCAAATTAAACCTCCAAAAATCTGGGCGGCGGACAAAGCTCCGTCTCGCCTCGCGGACTCTCCTCCCCTCTCTTCTAATTAAATAAAAACACGTGAATCGCCGCGAAGAGGATAAAAATCAACAAACACCCTAAACGACCTGCGCGCACCCCCTCCGCCTCTCCCGTGTCCTTGGAGCTCCGTTTCCCGTAACGATGGAGAGCCAAAGTGGCCCCCGATCGCCGCCTAACCCTCGCCCCGCTCCCCGATCATCCGGCGAGCGTCCACACGCGCAAGAAACACAAATAAAATACATTTGAGTGGATCAGCGGAGCGATCGATGCGGGCGAAGTGACGGGGCCACGGCGGTGCTGCGTGGCCGCACAGCTGGATACAACAACGGCACACAGGCTACCGGAGCACGGAGGGGAAGGTGCCATGGTGGCAGCCAGCAGTGTGTGTCCCGCATGGCACGGCGAGCCTTCGGCGCTGCGCTTCCACATCCAGGATCCCCTCCTTCCCTCCTATTCCACAACACTTGCACATTCACGCATCATGCATTTGGACTTTTACAAATGCCATCTTTGAATACATAAGAGCACAAATTCCTACCAGGAGCAGCCGCCACGCTTTCGCGGAGTATCCAGCCGAGACAACAGGGATCCTTTCAGCGCACAGACAACAATAAAAAAAAAAAAAAAAAAAAAAAAAAAAAATGGGGCGCAGCTGGCAGTGCCACCGGATGTCCAATATTAATTGTTAATACGGCCGATTTCTGAGCATGTGGCTAGTCTCCAGGCGCGCGCACACTGATCACGGGGAGCTTTCCGTCTGTCCACGCTGCCTCAGACTTTTTTCTTTCTTTCCCTTTTTCTTTTTTTTTTTGTTAAAAGTTGAGCCGAGGAATAAATCACAGAACAACTTTGGCGACCGTGTGTCCACCTGCAGGTGCTGCTGCCGATTGGCGGTGCCGCTACAGAGCGAGAGAAAAAAAAAAAAAGCAGAAAAAAAAGCAAGTTCCACTCGGTGTGAAAATGTAGCTTTCGTCACCGCAGAACTCAATAATTAATAAAGTTGGGGTCCTTAAGGAAAAAAAGACAACACTGTATGATGTGAAATGTTACCATGAAAGAGGTAGAAAGTGGAGCTAGATGTTTTTTTTTCTATACAATATGTCACAGATGGTTGTGAATATATTATCTCCAATTAACATTTGAATATGTGATTTTTTTTATATGACATATTTTTTAAAAAAACAAGTTCCGTGCCATTCATGCCTCTAAAACCGTTTCAAAGTAGCCATTTTTTAATCAAAGAAGACCGTTAAAAACCCTCATATATATTTTTTTCCCCTCCCTAAAAATATTTACCAGCGACTTCCCAGTGGTTAAACTTTAACCAAACGCTCTATTTATTTGCCAAAGGCCGGGACGGCGGTGCGGACGGAGGGGGGGCTTTTACCTTATTGCGTGTCCTCGGATGTCCCCTTTCGAGTTGAGGCTCCTCCGGACCGGGGTAAAATGTCGGCCTCGGCCTCTCCAGATGATATTATTCCGCACCATCGAGGAGAGGAGAGGGGGGAGAGGATCAGCGCAGACGGACGGACGGAGGGACGGCTGCTGCGGCTCCGCGGCCCAGAAATCCCGTTTAACCTACAGCCACATGCAGGAAGTTAGTTCACAGTGGAGCTGCTTTATGTATATGGCGGATAAACGGGACAGAAAATACGGCCGTAGGACTGTTTAACACCCCCCTCTCCTCCTCCTCCTCCTCCACCTCCTCCTCCTCCTCATGCCTCTCCCTCCCCTCCGCTGGTGTAGAAGCCTACCGTTTTGGGGATGAGAATAAAAGCAGTCATCATCTCCACAGAAGCATAAATCCCTTATTAATAAACTTTTTTTTATTGCTTGTAAAGAAGCGCCCGTCTGTGTTTGACGCGCTGCCGTCCGTGGAGCTCTGCGCGTAAAAATAAATAAATAAATAATATAAAATAAAAATAAATAATAAAAAAAAAAGGCAGTTATTTTTGGACGAAAATGAAGAGAGAGAGATGGAGGAGGGTGTGGATGAGTTGCGACTGCCCTGGGTTGTCACTGTGTACCAGCCTTGTTGTTGTTGTTGTTGTTGGAGTTGGTTACGCGACGTGTTTCCGGGTTGAGCGGCGTGTAAAAGGTAAAGAAACGAGCCGTGGGCCACTGACCTGATCAGAGTGGGAAGAAGAAGTGTGTCAGCTGTGCAAACAGTTTGCAGCTCTCATCGGAGGATTGGGGGGCACTTGAGTTTAGGAATAATCCCGTGGCGAGTGTCAGCGGTGACAGTTTACAATATCACGTTTCCGGACACGAGTTTTCAAAATAAAATTCGTTTTTTTTTGTGTGTGTCTGTGTGCGTGTGTTTTTTGACGCAAACTCTCAACCGTGTATTGTTGACGATGTCTCTGCAAAAAATACCAACCAAGGCTGCATAAATATAGCTGTTAATGTACGATAAGATATGAAATAACCCTGTATTTGATCCACAGTGGGGACATGTGCAGTGCTGCAGTAGCAGGTAGTTTAAAGAGAGTAGCCAAAGACAAAAGTAAAATAAAATAAAAATTTTAATCAATTCTACGCATTCTCAAGTTAAGAGACGGTATTGCACATGATATCAAGTTTGTGTGGGTTAATATTATTGTCGATATCATATATGACACATTAGAAAATGACATTAGAAGACTACTTCAGGCCTAAGAGTATAAATTATGGACTAAACATGAGATAGGTTGTGTGTATATGTAAACATATGTCTGATATACAAACATATTTAAGGTAAGTACACAGAGAACATGTATGAAGGTAGTAAAATAAATAATGAATAAAATAGCAGTACAATTTTATTTATAGTTTATTTACATCCAAAATAATGTTTTAAAACTTGAGAAACCCAGTCCCAGGTTGTTTTTTTATGGCTTGAATACATGAAATGTAACAACTGCGTTTTTATTTTGTATTAAAACGAGATAAACAATGACAAATAAGCCAAATAATATCATCCCAACTCTACACATGAACGTAAAAATACAGCCCAGTGTTTTAGTTAATAAATAGTCTCTTGTAGGCTGTGAATATATTTGTGTTTGACAGTGTTTAGAGGCAGAAAGAGATTCATCATCTACCGTAACACGTCTTGTGATCTTACACCCCACTTCCGGTTTGGTGGCAACTCTAACTTGACCCGTGAAGTCAGTGTGAAAACGGATATGGTTTTCATGTACGACACGCATCGTCAGATGGGCGGAGACTCACGACCCGTCTTTAAGGACACCGGGAGGACTGAGGCTACGAACCCGGTGACCTCAACTGGGTCCCGGGACGCTTCAGAGCTGAACCCCGCTGGAAGCGGTTCATCTCCAGCATGTTAAAACAAAGGAGCGGACTCCAGCCCGGCGGCCTCCGGTGGTTTTGCTAAAATTTGAACCCAAACTTAAGTTTACAGATGAAAAAAAAAAAAAAAAAGAAGAAAAAAAAGAGGAGTTTAAAACGGGGTACTAAGCTACGTTATGGCAAAAACATTCTTTATATCTCAGTGTTTATGTACCAAAGAGGTACCAGTGTTTTAAATTACATATGAAAATAATAATTTCTCCTGTCTTAGTATTGAGAAATTACTTTTTAAAACTGTTTTCTACATCACAACTGCTGATTACCTTTCTGTATAAAGTTAATTTATGGACTGAGCGCGCCCATAGTCTGAAAATAAAACCTAGAAGAGTAGCCGTGATACATTACAGTGTATGTATTGTTGATAAAGTTACGTTGTTTATTTATATATTTTAATATTAAAAGCGTATGTGTACACACACACACACACACACATATATATATATACATATGTAGACGTGTGTTACGCCCCATGTCTCTGCAGTTAGCTGGAGGCAAAAACCACAAAGTAGAATGAGAGGCTAGCTACTGGTTTCAAAATGTCACCTTGTTGTGTTTGTAGGAAGCCCGAAACGGAGGGTTAATAGCTCCAAATTGAAACTGTAATGCATACCAGCTGCAACTCTGAGTTAAAATAGCATCTGTTAGCACCCTAGCCT
The DNA here is from genome assembly GCF_022458985.1 of Mugil cephalus. Lineage (NCBI taxonomy): Eukaryota > Metazoa > Chordata > Actinopteri > Mugiliformes > Mugilidae > Mugil > Mugil cephalus. The sequence goes on from NC_061771.1 coordinate 29,356,042, forward strand.
CTTAGCCATTACCCTGTATAATAACCACCTTTAGCATATGAGAAGCTAGGCATGAACTTCAGTTCATGCAATTCCTCCGTTAAATGTTTATAAGCTAGGTTTTGTTGATGTTTTTGTTTGAGGCATAGTTGTGTGCGTCTAAGAATTTATATGTGCTAATTTTCTCTTTATTGTGCGCACTTGAGTTTTCTATCAAGTGTCTCTATCAAGCTAATCCTGTGAGATGCTCCATACATTGTGATACTGACTACAGGTCTCGTCTATAAACTCTCAGGCCTGTAGAGGGGTGATGATAAATAAAAGTTCTTGCCTAGCCTAGCTTAGCTTTGTTAAATAGGCTAATGGGTATGCTAATGATGACTATTATACAGGCTAAGAGGATAATGTGAAAGCAATATGTTATTAGCTGAGTTGTGTTTAAGCTAGCTGTCAAAGTATCAGCATAGCTCATGTCTAGCACATTTTTAGGGGTGCACCCCTAAACTTTGTCCCAGCACCCCTAAAAAAAAAGAAAAGTATGTGGTTTAAACATAAACCTCCCTCTTAGCCCCACAGCCTGCTAAAAGTCCGCAAGTCTGTTCAGTTCAAAAGGAGAGACAAAGGATAGAATGATGTTGTCTCAAAGTTCCCTGTGTTTGTTGACATTGTCATAGCCGTGAGCAGCCACATGGCGCCCCCTGGTGGGTGTATCCGCACTCTGCAGTCAGTAGCTTTTAGCAGCCATTTCCAAAATGGCTGCTTTTATTGACGTTACAGTTTTCTGCAGGTGAATCTTTGTTAATTCTGAAAATGTTGCAGAATATAATTTACGCTGTTGCTGATGTTTGTATATGTTTATTTACTTTACAATAGAAATAATTCCAACTTTATACATTGAGTTAAAGTCGAATTGTGTTCAAAAATAGTATATCAAATATGTATAGACATTAACCTCAATCTATAATGTCGCACATGTCTTGATACAATCTACATTATGCCCCTTTTTTAAATATTCATGTGTAAATTTTCTATGCAAAATAATAGTACAGTCATGTTAGAGTAACACTATCAGGCCAGTAGAGGGGTGATCGTACATAGAAGTTTTGTTGCCTAGTCTAGCTTCTGAATTACTAGCATAATATACTGTATATATTAACCAATTCGGAAAAAAGGAAGGAAAGAAACAGTTTTCCTACCAAAGGGCAAAATAAAAAGGATTCCAATTTATTTAAAATAAATAAATAAAATACAAAACAAAAATTGTGGTCAGCAATTTGCAGTTGCCATTTTATTTAAGGACCCTATAACCTCTTCAATTAAAAGCCTATTCTGACTTTTTCTATATTTCACATGTCAGGCTTCAAAGGGTTATTCATCATGTAACTGTATATTGATATCTGCTTTTAAAAACAGCTTCTCTAATTGCTCTGGCAGAGTGTAGACAGACGAAAACATAGATCAGCAAACTTGCAGCTGCTCTGTGGCGTTGAGAAGAAATCCATCCATAGTGCAGCCAGTGTTATATAGGTCAGCTGGTATTGTGTTGCATAATAAAGATTGTTAAATGTTAATGTTCTCTTGGTGGAAAGTAGGTTGTCATGGTGCATTTTATGAATATTACAGAGGATAAGCTGTGGGGTGTTTATGTTTATCTGTGGCTGTCAGTTAAGCCCCCTATGTGTCGGCCTGTGGGCTGCTGGGTGTGTGAGTGTGCACATAAGTCATGTGTATTCATTTGGCATTAATCTGTTCAAACTGAAATGTAGGCCAAGGATGGACTGTATTATATTTAAAGCATATGCAGTACCGGCATTTCTGGTAAGTGTACGATAGTAGTATTTCTCTTGAGTACAACATGTCCAGTGGATTTAATGGAAGGTAAAAATATCAACAAGCTTCAAATAAATTAATAATGGTGCAGTGCAGTACTCTCACCATGGTTACTGATTAAATAAGAGTAACATGATTCACTGCTACCATTTCCCTAAATTGCACACATGCAATATGTAGTGTTGTTATTAACTGGTGTCCTGTTATGGATTAATAATTAATTGCTGCAGTCAGATGTATAGATTGCGATCATGCAGCGCTCTCTGTAGGTGTATTGATTGAATAACACTTATGTGGACACTGAAGGAAAAAAATTAAAGGTGAGTTTTACACTCACCCTTAATTAAAGAACCCAGTAGCCTTGTGCTCAGTGCTGCCACCTCTGGGCTGGGAGCTGTATTTCAATGACTGAAATCCAACAACTGCACCCTGTGGTGGAGCGGTTTTATATTGTTCCTTTAAAACATTAAATGGAAGCTGGGATGTTTTTCCAGACTGCAACAGATGGTTTATTATTTGAATGTTAAGCTTCCAACATGGAACTCGAACGAGCAATTTCATATTCCACTATTTCTCTTTGATGACTGAGAGAACTGGAGTCAGTTTTAAGACGAGATGCGGTTGTGAAAATGGAATGCAACTAGTTTTTATGCAGAAATGTAGAAAATTTGGAGGGGTGCAAGGAACATTTAAGCTTCGCTGTATTTATTATGGATAGGAGGACATGTACAGTGACTGGTCATTTTACAGTCGTGCTGCTCTTACACCAGATGTATAATGTTTTTGATAAATTGATTTCTGAGACCTCGGCACCACCTGAAACACGTTTTGTACAATTTGATAGTGGCCATCTGCCCCCTGGTGGATTCATCCATGCTCTGCAGTTAATATCAGACTTTTGGTGGCCTTTTCCAAAATGGCTGATTTCATGGATTTTTATGACCTTTTTTTTTTTTTTTTTTTTTTTTTTGCAGCCAAATCTTTGATAATGTTGAAAATCTCTGCTTACAGTTAAGAATGATGTTACTGATATTTCAGTCTGAATATTTAGTCAATTAAAGCTGCGTGTATTTACTTCAAACCAAACACGGTATAAAATAATTTTAATTTATTCAAATGCAATTTTTAAAATGTTATCTAAATATGTGAGTAAATTTACTTCATATTAGTGATTTTTCTTTTCTTTCTAACCTGATGCTGCGAAGGTCCACTTGCCTTTTTTTGTGTCATCCCCAATTTTCACGATTAAATGAATCATATTTAATAATTCATAGAACACACACACATGTTTTAGTCAATTTGTCTACCATTACAAAGGGTAAAGTAAAAACTTACAAAACAAAAAAAAGGGGTTTAATATTGGTCGACAGTTGTGTGCTTGCTAACATTAGCCTCAGGGTCACAACACCATCAGCTGCTCAGTGTCCTTGTGGACTAATTCCTCTCATTGGGTGTTAAGGAAGTGCTAATTGTACAGATTTTACATCCTGAACATCAGACGTGTTATGTTAATCAGTGCAGCCCTGATGGCCTGCGAGTGGTTCTAGAGGTCTAAAAGTAGATCTGTAAAACCCTCACGTCTCCAGATAATCTGGGCCGAACCAAGGTGACTTCACTCAACGTGGACTCTTTAAAATATTCATATGAACAAAAAAAAAATCTCAAGCTATTTCTTTGTCGCTTCTAGATGGTGCGATTTTTGTCAATTGTAGTTTATTTTCTTGCCTGTAGGTGGAACTGGTACCAAAACAACAGCCAGAGCCTTATATTGGAGAGAGTCTGTCCAACTAATGAATGGACCGTCTGAGCTGTCCCTCTATGCTGATTGGTTCTGAGCTGGTAACGTGTTTCACGGGCGCCATGTTAGATACATCTAACCAATATTCACCCATAGAGAAGTGACAATAACAGAGAATAAAGTTGGATTAAAAGTTAAAATATGCCACAGTGCTCAGCCTACGGCTCCAGCACAGGATCAGGAAAACATGGAGGAAACTCCACCGTTTCCCCAGTGAACAAAAACAGAGAAAGTTATGGAGCAGAAGATTAAAAGGAAGAACTGGATGTCAACTGATTTCTCTCTATTATGTGATGAGGTAAATGTCAATGTCTCTCTGACGTTTGGCAAGATTTTATACAGATAAATAAAGTCATACCATCATTAATGTGAACCTTGATCTCAAAAACACCACTTTACAAATAAATAAAGTTTTTAAGTTAACCTAGCCTTATGCTAGCCTTATGCTAGCTAGTTATCTAGACTAAAGGCTTAGAAAAATAGCAGCTAGCGTCACATATACTGTGAAACCCATGTGTTCATGTAATTTATGTCCATGTAGACACATTTAACTTTAACTTTACCTCGGTTACTACTAAGTTATTATGGAGAGTGTTCTAGCTAGTTTAATTTCTGGGTATTTATAATTTTTCAGAGTAATTTCAACCTTTTAACGGTGATTGATGAACACAGAGACTAAGGGGGAAGGTAAACACAGCTCCATGACTGATGAGGTGATTGGACTACAAAGCATTTTACAGGTTCATTTAAGATATTTAAAGTAAGTAGACGCTGGGATATTTAACTGAGGCCTTTTACATATTGAGAGACGTTGGCGATAACATTTATAGGCCCTTTAATGGTGAAAATAAGACATTTAATTCAGCATCCACCCCCATAGAGTTACACTGTAGAATCTAACCTCTGATGTAGCAACCATGGCGCCATGATTTGAGTTGACCAGACTCTCTCTGATACACGGCTCTGTCTACAGCTATTGAAGCGAGTCCATCATTTTAGGGACTAATCTACGTGATGCTATTTGCAAATTTAATTTATTCCTTTAGTTTTTTATTATCATTTCTTATCACGTCCTAATTAGTTGTTTATGATCTTCTCACAAGTTAAAAAAAATGTTTCCCACTGAGATATAAATTATGACTGCAAGGTTGTTGTTGATGTTGTTTTTTTTTTTGTTGTTGTTGTATTTCTGCTATATTGGCTGGTTCACTCCAGGAATAAGAGGACCGGTTTGAGAACTAATCATCTTATTTATGAGTATGCAAATATGCCTTTCAATTTCCATTTACTAAACTTCTTTAGTTCCTTAATGTGACAAGGGAGCATGAATCCAGAATTAGGTTTCGACGTCTTGATTGTAAAACACTGCAGGTTCCTCTGGCAAAAAATCTTGCACCTGACAGATGCGTCGAGTTCGGTATGAATCATGCATGCCCGTCTCACTGTGGCATTGTACAAATCTCCCATGAGGGAGTCGGCCTTGTCCTTGATCGCCAAGGTAACATGACCAGACTGTCTCAGCCCTACAGCCAGAGGCCCTTCCCTCTCGCGTGCAACATCGGCAGAGATCTGAGCAGCTCAGTACAGATTTCCTCTTTCGCACAAACAAAAAAAATGATATAATTAAAGCCAAAGTAGAGCCGAAAAATACGTCTGATGCTTAGGAAGAACAGAAACTGGATGTTTCAAAGGTAAATACATTTGTAAAGGTCTCCCGGATATTCTCGACCCTCGAGTAAAGTGTCACTGCGCCCCTTTGAACTCATTTGCCGCAGTGGGTGCCTTCATTGTGCATGCGTGGGTTTCTTTCACAAGCGAAACCTTCAGGAGGGTCATTAATAACGTGTGAAAAGCGCAACCGGATTGAACGAGACGTGTCTTTTTATTGGGTACTTCACACACAATGCCACTCACATAGAAGCATTTACTTCTAACACAAGGTCACATACGGGAACTCGCCATGTACGTTTTAGTGGATTTTTGTTACCATGGTGACTCTTAACTAAGGCCTGACCTTCGTCTATAATATCCAGGGACGATTAACAGAAACAGAAACAGGAGGAAAAAAAAAGAAAATTTAAAAAAAAGTGGCAGGAATTTTACAACATTTTTTTACGAGGTGTTCACACTCGGCATGTTGAGAGGGAGGGTGACCTGAAGTCTCGACGGTCTCCCGGTTCGTTCGGCTGGGCGAGAGTGATGGCGCGTTTCACGAGAACGTTGCCTTGACGTGCCGTCAGCTGAGCTAAGGTTACCGAGCGTCTATCGGGTTTGCTTTGAACACCAACATACATAAAACTCTCAGCAATGAGTCCACGCCGCCCGAATGTTTACAACCTCAGCTCGAGGTGAAGCTTAACTGCAACAAGAGTCCGCTTCAGTCCTAATCAGGTACGATCGCTTTGAGTGAATCACGGTACAGTGTGCACGACTGTTATTTCCACTTTTAGATGCGTGCCTCCACCACAAATACTACTACAGAAAAGGGCTGGGGGGAAAGAGATACAACGTAATTTGGTCTTTCTAAAAAGTAGCTGTATTTTGATTTTGATTCTTTTTGGCTGAAGCAAAGTGATTTCAGAGAAGGGGGGAGGGGGAAGGTGAGAGGTAAGGAAGGTGGGTAGGTACTGAAGGTTGGAGATGGGGGAGTGGAGAGGACGGGTGTAATTGTGGTGGTGGCTGGCAGGTGACTGTCTTAAAACATCTGGAGGAGGCAGGTGTGTCAAAATGACAGCATTTTATACAGTATATATATATATATATAAATAAAGAGGAAAGTAGTAGAGATGGGGAATAAAAAGGCTCCGGTGTGAGTCAGCTGATGCTCGCTGTAAAGTCAATGTTGTGTTGCGGCAGAGTGAAATGAAATAACCTTGATCTGTTCAGAGTCCGAACTTGAATGCATGTGCACGGGGGTTGAACTACTGCCACTGAAGCCCCTGCACATTTTTTTTATTGACTGATCTCAACACAGAGTGGCATTGTTGGCCTTTCATTAAATATCAAGAGGCATTAATCTCTGCTAGCTCCTGTACTTCTTCGCTGCTTTGTGTTCCCGTAGAGGAATGCATTCAAAGGCAGACATTTGCCACTGCTGCTCGAGGGCTGCTGGCAGGGGGGGGGGGTTCGGTCAAGAATTAAAGAGCCACTAAGAAAAAAAAAAAAAAATAATTCTGATCATAGGGAGCGTTAACTTCACTCAAACAACGCGTCCTTTTTTTTTACAGCACGACCTACAGGATATAGGAGCGGCCGATAATGGGCAGGGATTTCATCAAAATAAAAAAAGAAGAAGAAGAAGAAGGGGGTCGAGTGGAGACGGACTGAATTGGGTGATGAGATCACCATGGCAACGAGGACCTCCACGGCGTGGAGCATGAGGGGAATGTGGGAGGGAGTTTCATGCTGGAGTGGCCTAAAGTGGAGGGAATCGCTCTTCACTTTTACAGTTTTTGGGAGATTCTCACGGCTGCACGTCCAAGCACTCGCGCTAATGAACTCTTCACACACACACACACACACACACACACACACACACACACACACACAGCGTTACATCACGGATAATAACAGTTATATAACAAGACAGTGTGGACACTGAGGTGATTACAACAAGCTTACATCAGTGTCCGCGAGCCAAAATAAATACAAACACGTTTAGAGAAAAAAAAACAAAACATAAAAAATAAAAAAGAAATCGTGTTCCCTGTTGACGACAGCACAAAGCCAAAAACTAAAGGATTGCACATTGCACAAGATTAATATCTACTCCTAATGGATTTCACTTCCCTCTCAATAAATCCTTAATCCCAGATACTGTACATTATTCTTAACATTTCCCAAGGTTTCACAGAAAACTGACTTTTTTTTTTTTGTTTGTTTGTTGCACAATGCTGCAACTTATGAAATAATTCATGACATCTGCAGACTGTATGTGTGTGTGTGGGTGTATTTAATGGAATAATGTCCAGCGAGCCACAGGACAGGAAGGACAAGAGGCCTCACGTCATAGTCCTGGAACAAAGAAGAAAAGACAAAGTTTTAGTACAGGAATTATCTTGACTTAAATCATGTGTAAATATTCCTAAAGATCATTAATACTGAATGTAAAGGCTCTTTTATGCCTCTGCGGGACCTTATGCACGTAGCGTGCGCCGGTGTGAATCTATACTAGTGTCTGACTCGCTCTGCAACAACTCCTCCCAAACACTAGTCGGCGCCACTGTGTCTTTTCTGCCACTCGGATCACTTTCAACAATGGCGACTGAAACTTTTTGGGAAACTTCACCTAACACCAGTCCTACAAACGTCTGTATCTCCGAACCTCCTTAGTTTACCTTAGGCCTGGAACGATAATCGATAAATCAATTAATCAATTAATCGCACGATAAATGAAAACAAACTCGATAATTTTGCCCACCTCGATATATATCGCCATGTGCATGTTTTTTTTCCTTGTTTTTCGTCGTTCTACAGTAAAGAGCATGGCAACACGGGTAGAAATTTGTAAAAGTAAAAGGGATGATTTCAAACCTGAATGTCACGGCCCCAGTGTGAGAACACAAGCTTAACTACATGTATATATACCGTTTACATTTCATTTACATACCTGCCATACCTTGTTTGTTGTAATATAGCTTTCTTATATATTTTTGATATTTTGTGTGCACTGCTTGTGATGTTGAATGTTTGCTGCTGTGAACAACCAGAATTTGCCCACTGTGGGATGAATAAAGGCATATCTTATCTTATCCTATTTCAGATTTAAACCGAATGAGCAAGGTGAGGCCATTAACACGGACGCGCCAGTTTGACGTCGTATCAGATTTTAAAAGTAGAGGCAATGAAAAAAACGTTCACCTGATACACAACCATGTTACACTGCAAAAGAAATGCAGCCCTTTAATACAGTTGAAAAGCCAGAATTTCGTGAATTGCTGCAAACGTAGAACGTAAAGTAATGCAGGTAATACATGGCGAGGAAAAAATCACAATGTTAAATACTCTTGACAAATAAAAGTTACTTGTTTTTGAAAGGGTGTACTTATATTATTAGTGGTCTCAAATTAATGTTGACAATAATACTGTTTATTCTGGGGCAATATGTCGTCCAGCAAAATTTTTCATCGTGACAGGCCTAGTTAACCTCACCGATTCTTTATTGACCCAAAACAATCAATCCAAACTTTGCAGAGATGGAGAAGCAGCCAGAAATACTAAAGAGGAAACATGATACTACCTAACGGACCGATATCAGCTCTTGTGGTCTGCGTCGCTGTGGTGTGCAGTTATATTTATTAGGAGGTGCAAGTCAGTTACAGCTGTTCAACACCACCGATACCGAGTAGAAATCAGGCCAGGTACGACGATACCGATCCGATACCGATACTTTGTGTAAATACACCCTAATGTGTCTGATAACCTAAAAAAATAAAATAAAAAAATATATATATTACAAGACATCACAGTAATTTAGTTATTTATCTTAAACTCTGAAGTACATGGAAGTAGTGGCCTCATTTACAGTATAGTCGGGCTAATACAACAACAGAAAAACCGAAAAGGGGACACAATCGTACAAACACTAAAAACAAAAAGAAATAGGTAAAATAATACGACTATTAAAATTAATTATTGTTTGACTACATCTTAATTCTGACCCTGTTAACCCCTCATTAATGCCTCGTATTCTGTGTTGTGGTTTAACCTGAGTTTGGGTTTGTTGTGTTGCCACAACTCAATAGTTTAGTTATTTTCCACTGTCTTCCTACATCACCTCCAATGACTGAAGTATCAAAAGTATCGATATCTTGATTTGAGAATCGATTTTAGAGCATAAAGACCTGGTATCGGAAGTATCGAGTCTAAACCGCCTATAAGGGTCAAGGCATGTTTCTGAATCACGTTGTTCGAAAGGCAAAAAGTGCTCTTTTAGCATTTCAGTGGGCTCATATTTTTGTGTAGCTGATAAATATTCACGCCTGAATGCCACTTCTGTCACTGCAGGCAGTTTGGTGGCAATTCTCCCACCCCTCTAGCTGTGCACCGAGAGAGAAGCGCGGTTTGCAAACAGCAAATGAAGGAGCAGAAAACTGTCGGTACCAAGCAGCTGGCAAGAAAAAGGAAATGTTCCGAAGCTCGTGTCTAAAGGTCTCCGCAGAAGATTTTGACTTTCATACAAAAAAATAAACCAAACATAATATGACCCCCTTCCACCGTGGAGGTCTCTGTTATAAAACCACTACTTTTCAAAAGGTCACCAAGAGTGGCACATTCACTGCATTTGGTTTGAATTGAAGCAGAAATGTTGTGATTGAAGTTTGCGGTGTTGCATTTGAGGATGTACAACACATGTCAGGTTCAGTGACTTCAGTGTTCAGTCATTTCTATATTTAATCTCTAATTTAAAGGTTTGACTGTTGGTGTCACTGAAGCTCGGTGCTAACGATAAGAAGACTTGCTGATATTTTAAAAATTCACCCACTCGTCTTTTATCCACAGAGCTCAAGGTCGTTCTCTTTGGCCTCACGGCTTTTGTAGCAGATGTGGACTAAATTTGGAGACATTTACTTTAGAGTTGAGGTTAAAGGGTTTGTTCAAGACGATCTTCATACGAAAGTCAATTCATACAAATCTCTTTTTAAAAACACGATAATTTCCTGCATCGTCTCTTTCAATATTATCTGGTTTAACACGACAAATTTCGCAAGTCCACAAAACAAGGTTTGTCCAAGTTTAAGGGAGCTACAGGGCAGGAAAGAGCTCCACAGAAGCAAAGACTGTGGAAATACCACAAATCTCTGGAGCCAACGACAACATTAGTTTAGAGAAAATCTCTTTCACGGCTGAATAAAATTTTTTTGAAACTGCAATATTTCTAAATCACTGTATATACTCAGCCCTAATAAAAAGTATATATGCCTTGTTTTTATTAAACTGACCCTGTCTTTGGACTTCTGTTCGATTTGCTGACGAAGCACCACAACAATCTGAACCTTTATTGAGTCCTGACTACCTGTGTTGCTGTTGCTAGATTAGTCATAAAATGGCAACACAATACATCCCCAGAGAAAAGGTCGTAGACTTAGGACTGAAACTTGTACATGCTAATCATTAAAAACTTGAAAAATACACTAGCTTCAAATGTAGGTGCAGTTGAAGAAAGAAACATACATGAAAGACTAGTAAATTTGCTAATATCTTTGCTAACGGTTGCAAATGTCTCGCCTCCACGTTACCTCTAGAACCGCAACCTAGACACCGGAAGCCAGGACTTCAGCAGACCAATCGGACGAGCCGAAATTCGACTTTCTGACTAAAGTCCTGGTCCCAGTTTACATGCAGCGGAGAAAATCGAATAATCGATGGGGACATGTCCTCCTCCTCCACACTAGGTGGCGATATTTGTCTTTTCAGCAGGTTAATATGGCCCCCTGTCCGGTTGACCTTTAGTCGTTCATGAGGCAGACCGGCATTTCAAACAGCAACCACGTGGATAATAGTTCATCTTTTTTAATCTCATACGTAACGTTTGTGCTACTTCTGGTGTAGATAAGTTGGTGCTATCCGTCAGGTGGTTCTTCCACCGGCTCTGTTCACCTTCTTCTTCTTCTACAACTGGCTTTCTTGGATGTTTTTGTTCCAGGGTCACATGCCAGCGCATGTAGTTATCCAGTTATAGTCCGATTAAGGTGTTTACATGTCGGAGAAATCCGAATTCCAATCGCATTATCTGGGTGTCTTAATCAGATAAAGAGAGTAACGTGTTTACGTGCACTTCAGTTGTCCACTTAGAGTCCAATTAAGGCAATAATTCGTCGGTTTTTTGTGTCAATTAGCTTGATTTCACTACACTGAATTATGAATCGTTATGACACTGAAAACTATTCACTACTATCATTTTATAAGGATAAGATTTTAATAAATGAACAGTACCGGAGCAAGCTATTTTTTATTCGTCAGTCTGGTTCAGTTTGTATCAACTTCACCCAAACACTAGTCGGCGCTGTGTCTTTTTTTGCCAGTCGGGTTTTGTTTCTACATCCTGCTTCACCTTCAACAATGGCGACTGAAACTTTTACCAATATTTTGATTAATTAAGGCTGGAAATACTAAAGCAGAAACATATTACTACCAAGAGGACCAATAACAGCTCTTGTACTCTACATGCACGTCAGGCTACGATGTTACAGTCCTTGTAGGTGTCTGTGCTATCTCCATAGCCTCTGTGTCAACTTAACGCAGAACTTTAAACCGCTCATTAGCCTCAGCTAACAGGTGGTACCGTTAATGGAATCCCCCTTAGACACTCACAAAAGCTTTTGTTCTCTTGCTTGTATTGTCCTAGATGCGACCGCATTCAGTCCAATAAATATTCCTGTCAAGGTTTATGTTGTGTGGGGATGGTAGCTCGTACTTTGGCTCCAGGAAACCTGTGTTCTCTACTCCAGAAATGTTCTCGTCATCCAACAACATAAGCTCTCGAATTCTGTCTGAGTAAGTTTTCTTCCTGACACCGTCTCTATGAAACCTTTCTCATCTTTAAATCCGTCCAGCGTTTCGTGTTTTTGTTGGGGTGAAGAGCCTTTGCCTGAGTAAACTTGACATATTCGGTTTCAATTTCTTTGTAGGTGTTGAATCAAGTTTGTACTATTGAATGATGATCTCCTATTACCACCTCGCTAAACATCCACAATGTCCAAATTTTTCTGTCTTCTACGCAGCAGACATGTTGAGTCATGTGACTTTGGATCCTCTTCGACCTTTGGGAGCTCTGACGCGATGCCCACCGCCCCAAAAACAGAAGAGGGAGAAGATGTTTTGTCGCTACAAGGACGTGGTTCTAGTTTAGTTTGCGTATTGATTGTAAATATAACACGGCAATGTAGAAAAAAAAAAAAAAAAAGTTGAAGCCTATTCAGCATCCATGTAGCGTGCCTCGACCGACATGTAGCAACAAGATTCGGTTTCCATTGAAAACGTGCTGCAGTGAACTCACCCTGTTTATTCCCAGAAGTAGCGCAGATACCATATAGTTTCATTCTTCAGCTGTGGGCCGAACAGGGGGTTGGTCTGAGCCAGAATGGCTATTAACCAACTGAGTAAAGAGAGAGAGAGAGAAAAGAGGGATTGTCACCATGGTGATCTCATGTCAGTACACAGCCACACACATTCCTTAATTCAAAGAAGATTTAAGCTTTTTCTTGTCTTTTTTTTTTCTCCTCTCGACAGCCAGGGTCTAAATTTGCTGCAGGTTTGTGTAATTTGTAGATGAATCACATTCCTGTTATCTCAGTCATTACCGCGAAGACGCAAATAAAAGAGGACGCACACTCGAATGAGTTCAACTAGCAATGAAAAAGCAATAGTGCGGGAGGAAATATATTAAAGCCCTGTCCGGACAAGTTCATGTGATGCTCTTTAAGCTAATCAGAGCCTGGTGGATGTGTCTGTGTTTCACATTAGGCCAGAGTTTTAAATCCGGTGTCTACGGATTTATTCTCATGCACGACGGAGACGATGGTTACAAATGTAACTCAGGTTCTATGAATTTACTGATTCTAGTGGTCAGAAGGCATGAAAGGAAGCTAGGACGCATCCATCTGATTCAGGATTAAAGAATTAAATGTTCAGTGTGAAGTTAAACAGCTTTAGGACCTTGGCCTGAATCAGGGTGGAGAACTGATGTCCACATTCTCAGCAACAAAAGGTCACGGATAAAGTGCTATGATAATTTAAATGTATTTGAAGTAGCTGAACTACATCATAGCTTCAGTTCAGACCTTCCATTAACATCCGTCCTGGAGAATTCGGTTACAAGAGGCTAATTTCAAAGAATACGGTGCAAACAGATCTGAGTGGTCTGGGACCTCCTAGCCAGCAGGGGTGCTCTTGTGCAAGAGCAGATTTTTATTTATTTATTTCCCCGCCAACCCCCCCGATTAATTCAGAAAGACTGGTGATGTTTCAATCAATATGATCACATCTATATTTAACCCGGCGGGCCGCTGTGCATTTTAATGACAGCATCCAGTCCACAGTGTATCCTTATTAAATCATTTATTTACTCCTGCCTTAGTTTTATTTATTATTTAGTCAGTTTACAGCTACATGGATGGAATATTTATAAAAAAAAATTCCTCTTTCACGTAATCAGATAAACTGATGATCTGGCAAAACATTATGACCACCTTCCCAATATTGTGTATACTTTCCCTGGGCCTCTGTGGATCATCCATAAGATACTTGATCAGTCTGGGATCTAGTGAATTTGGAGTAATACAAATTTGAACTGCTTGCTACATTGCAATTACATTTTTCAGAGATATAAACAGCACTTACAGTAATTTGCATAAATACTTTATGTTATCTATTTAATCCAGAGGTCTCAGTTTGCAAGGTATCCTTCGAAATTGTATAAATTCTGAACATTTAGTCAAACTGCTGATTAACATTATGTATGTAGTTATTATTCTTACAAACTCCTCCCACTCATCCACATATTTCTTCTTTATTCTGAAGCATGTTCAGTGTGAAACTCGTTTTAAAGACTCTACTGTGGACTGTGTCCGTTGGTGAAGGTACCGCACTGGAGGAGCTCTGACTCCCTCTAGTGGAGGAGCGATAAAATACAGTGAGCCCGTACTACCTCACCTACTTGCTCCATGTTTTCATCACCTAATATTGATTTTTAGGAGGATTCTCATTCATTTCATTCATTTTCTGTTCATCAAACAATTCATCTAAAGAGGAAATTACGCTCTTTTAACGTCTGATACTATCTTATGTAACTATTCTTTTATTGAAAGCCGTTTAATCGAGCACTGACTGGAACTGTGGGCACTATCTGGGAGGAACGAGTGGCCCAGAGAGTAAATATTCAGCCAATCAGAGCGCATTTTGTCAGCCGAGTTTTTATAATGTGCCCAAAGGTGGGACAAGTCGTTACATGAAGTCATTTATTCCTTCTGACGTGAAGCTTTTAAACACAGACCCCACTCATTTCAGATGAAACTTTTATGGTTTTATCTTAATTATTTATTCTATTCGTCCATGGGATTTTAGTTATTTATTGGATTTTTACTGCTGATTTTATTGATCGTAAGGAGTTACTATGTGCATGCACGTATTGTTTCCTTGGCTCGTTTGTTTATTGGATTCATCGACTGTGTATGGGATGCATGTGGAAAAGCTGCAAATGAATTCCCCTGTTGGGATAAATAAAGTTCTCTGAATCTGAATCAGATTTGTCACTTTCTCTCGCAGGTTTCTTCGTTCATTTAGATTTAGATTCTCCTTCTTAACATTCACTGTGTTCATGCATGCCTACTTTTAAGTTTTTGGACGTTTTAATGACTGGAATAACTTACCTGTCTCTTCCTGCTCTCCCAGCAGCATGATCTCTTCCAAGAACCGAATCTTTGGTTGCACTTCAATCCTGCTTTTTCACCGCGTGTATAACGTAATCACAGACATTCAACCACCCATCTTATAGTGAAATACACCATAAGAAATGAAGGGTTTGGAAAGAACGTCCTTAAAGGCTCATTTAAAGTAGCCAGGGAGGATGTCTTGTCTTTATTTACCTCTGTTGCTGCAGATGTCACATTTTAATAGAGGTCGGATGTTGATGTGAGGATTGAATGGGACCTTATTTGAAAGCGCAAAACGACTGCAGCTTAACACCAAATAAGAAGACGCAAAGTGAGTTTGTACTTACAACAAGTAGCAGCAGACGGCTGTGAGGATGAGACTGGTGACAATCACACTGTCCGAGAGAAAAGAGGAGACAGTCACACGCAATCATAAAAACTCATTCTGAAACAGTGTGATGAGCAGCTTCTCTTTTACAATCTAAAACCATTAACAAATCATCACGTACTTGTGTGATTGTTGTGATTCTCGCCACTTCATTAGTTCTGACATAATAGTCATTAAATCCCATTTTATGACTGTCTTCATGTTTAGTTGACGCCAAAACAATGAGATGAAAGTAGCAGTGGATGATCATTTTAGAACATGCATTGAACCTAACACAGATTTCAGTCAGTGCGTTTAGCTAAATTACCTTTCTGATGCTTAGTCCCCTCCACAAAGCTAAGACGTACTGCGACAATATTACATTAACAGCATTCACTTTAACTGGGACACATAAAGGCACAAACGTAGCAGATTGTGTGGTTGTGTTTGGTGACATAATCATGTGAGACGACACGGATTTGTCACAGCATTTATACCAACCCGTGGGCTGTGCACCCATCAGCCATAACATTATGACCACTGTCCACCACATGGGCCTTCTGGGGATGTCCTGTAGCGTCTGGATTGTTCTGGCTTGTTCGAGTGCATTCACACGGACGCTTGATGACCAGTTTGGGATCTATTTGTCTGGACTGGTCTGGGTGGATGGTACATAAATTCCAGTTCCAAGCGTTTCCCAGCAAAACGTTGAATTGTCGCAAGACGGTCAATGTTATTTATTTACTTCCCCTGTCATAATGTTATGGCTGACCGGTGTATAAGGTTTTAGATATCAAAATATTTGTCAGATCTGTAACCACCACGACAAATATGTACTCTGTGGCCACTTTAATGCATCTATTAAGTCTAATATAACAGTTGTATTGCATTTTTAAACGCCTTTTGGAGTTTTATTACACGAAGAACACGCATTGAAACAGACCGACTTTGCTCACAGGAAAAGGCCTTTTTTATGCCTCCCTCTTTTAATTTGGCCATGACTATCTGTATTTATGTGTGTATGCATGCATGGATGGATGAATGGACGGATGAATGGATGGATGGATGGATGGATGGAGGACGCAGGGCCTCCATCACATGAGCAGGGGTACGGTGGTGACCTCACGCATTTCTAAATATGCAACTCAAACCGAATACATACAATTCAGATCAGGTTAATACCGCGAACACACACGGCTATCTTAAATTCAAATTGCGGAATACCGAATAAAGGGAGACGCGTTAATTGGAATCAATTGAAGCAGGCTACGCCACCTACCCCCGGTTTGGTCCTTTGGGCACTAAAAACGGGGCCACGACTCCCACCAGCGCCCATAACGTGGTGAAGCAGATCATCGGCAGGGCAAGAGAGTGGGACACCATGGCTGCTGACCGCAAATAAAACGCACAAACACAGGAATTAATATCGGTTTGTCCTCGATAATAAGAGCATCAATGGCCGCTGAACCAGCCCGTCGCTTCTACTATGTCCCCGCCCAGCTCAGCAGACGCGGCGTGTGATTGGTCCAGACTTATGACAGTGCGCTTTCTGATTGGTGCAGCCGACTGTCTGTCAAGATTACAGTCATGGCTGGATCCTAGTACCAGCGATTATTTCTATCATTTCCATCATTTCCACCACAACACATTGATCCCACCTTTGCTGAACATCATTTATTTTGTTATATAAAAGGAAAAAAATGACATTTATAATTTAAAACACATTTTTTAAACTAAATTTGATCATTTTATTTCTACCATGAATAGCTTGATACATTGTTAAGTAAATACATTGAGCCACTTAAAGGTTTGTGCACGATTAATTTTTTTTTCTTCATAAAATGAGTAGAAGATGATCCACTTAAAAAATGTGAACATGTACATACTACGTGAAACATAGTATAATACAAGTAAACTTACATTACAACTAAATCAAACAAAAAATGATATGAGATAAAATGAAAATACATCCCTGAAATTGCTGAAACTAAACGGAAAGCAAAACAACAAAAAATATTCCACTAATTGGATTAATTAAGGTCAGGGTAACATATCCTCCATTTGTTCATAGTCTGTCTGAGTCTGGATTTGTAGATTCAAAACTCACTAGAGGTGCTTTTGTAATCTTTTCCAGCCTCTGTATTAGGTCTGTGTCATCATACACGTCCACAAACACATGTTCAGACTGCGACATTACATTGTTTGGAAAAACTTTAAACACTAATTTATCACTGAAATTAATTCATAATCTTCAAAGTGGATATAAAGGCCACTGCACATCACAGATAGTGATACTAATTTTTATTTGTTATTTTTATGCAGAAATAGAACATGTAAGGGGCAATGTATATGCAATATTACAATTTGTACTCTATAATGTTGATGTAGTCTTACCTTGTGAAGCACAGTGTAAAAGTACCACCCAGTGGACAGAGATGACGGTGTACATGGTGCAGTTTCACCGTAGTCTTATCTATACCCACAAAAATTCATTCCATCCACACCAGATAACACTGCTTTCCATGTTGAAGTAGGTCAGACTTTTTTGACTTCATGTTGGTGACATAGAATAATGGTGAAAGTGTGTCCCTTGTCCTTTTTTAAAGGGTAGGTACGTTCATATTTACATAACTTAAAAGGGGAGTTTGGCTCTGAAATGGGTGACGTGTCATCATGCTAACTCTGAATCATGCATAATTGCCACAATGAACCAAAAGCTACCGCATTATATTTATTTTATAAGAAGCCTCTGTGTGTTCGTAAGTGTCTTCATTTACTATGGCTGCTGTTTGCTTTTAGAGAAAGTCCAACATTACTTCTATTTGTCACACTAAAATCTTTCCAGCTGTCCAGGGAGTGGGATTTCTTCAGCTGTTTTCTTTGTTTTGTGCCAGGATTGGGCTTTGTTTCAATAACAGCAGCGAACAACAAACTATGTGAGAATGGCATGTCTGTTAAGAGATGGAGAGAACCTCAGAGAACAGGCATGAATGTGTTGTTTTGTGGTGTCTATTTGGGACAAGTCTCTATGTTTGGGCCCTGCCTGTTAGGATTAATAAAAACATTTGATAAAGTCATTACCATTAAAACAACATTGTTAAAGGTTGAACATTACGTGAACATAACTGTTGGACATCTTTCTCATACTCATTGTCATGTTCCAGAAACCAGTTTGAGATGATATGAGCTTTGTGACACGGTGCATTATCCTGCTGGAAGTAGCCGTCAGAAGATGGTCCACTGTGGTCATGAAGGGATGGACATGGTCAGCAACAACACTCACACAGGTAGGCTGTGGCATTTAAACCATGCTCAGTTTGTACTAAGGGGCCCAAAGTGTGCCAAGAAAATATCCCCCCACACCATCACACCACCACCACCAGCCTGAACCGTTGCTACAAGGCAGGATGGATCCATGCTTTCATGTTGTTTATGCCACATTCTGACCCTGCCATCTGAATGTCTCAGCTGAAATCCAGACTCGTCAGACCAGGCAATGTTTGTCCAATCTTCTATTGTCCCATTTTGAAGAGTCTGTGTGAACTGTAGTCTCAGTTTCCTGTTCTTAGCTGACAGGAGTGGCCCCCAGTGTGGTCTTCTGCTGCTGAGGCCCATCTTCTTCAAGGTTGGACGTGTTGTGCGTTCAGAGATGGTGTTCTACATTCCTTGGTTGGAACCAGTGGTTATTTGAGTCACTGTTGCCTTTCTATCATCTCCAACCAGTCTGCCCATTCTCCTCTGACCTCTCACATCAACAAGGCATTTTCGTCCACACAACTGCCGCTCACTGGATATTTTCTCTTTTTCGGACCATTCTCTGTAAACCCTAGAGATGGTTGTGTGTGAAAATCCCAGTAGACCAGTTTCTGAAATACTCAGACCAGCCCGTCTGGCACCAACAACCAGACCACGTTCAAAGTCACTTAGATCCTCTTTCTTCTCCATTCTGATGCTCGAACTTCAGCAAGTTGTGTTGATCACCTCTACAAGCCTAAATGTAGATCGCCGCCATTCCTTCCTCAGACCTCGGACTCACCTGCATTCCTGTATCTGCCACCTGCTCCCTAAATAAAGTTCCTTTGTAAAACCGTACTTTTGGCGTCTGCATATTGGATTTACGTTGTTACTTTCGTTGTCACACAGTGTGTTTACATGCAGAGCTTAATCGAGCTATGCTCAAAATTCGACTTTCTTGTCCCAGTTTACATGCAGCGCAAGAAATTCAAGTAACTGTTCTGTTCTTCCACACTAGGTGGCGATATGTGTCTTTTCAGCAGGTTAATACCATGTTAATACGGCCCGATTTCCAGTTGAACTATTACACGATATAATAAACAAGAGTCGTTCATGAGGCAGACCGGCATTTCAAACAAAAACCAGACGGATAATAGTACATTTTTTAATCTCATACGTAATGTTCACGCTACTTCTGGTGCAGATAGATGGCGCTATCCCTCAGACGGTTCTTCTAGTGGCTCCGTTCCTCTTCTTCTTCTGCGATCGGCTTTCTTGGATGTTTTTGTTCCGGGGTCACATACCAGCGCAGCGGTTGTGGACTATGCACATACGCATTATCCGATTGAAAACTCCAATTCAATCGCATTATCTGGGTGTCTCAATCGGATAATGATAAGTGTTTACATGCACTTAAGTTCTCCTGTTATGGTCCGATTAAGGTAAATAATTAGTTTTTTTTCACATGCATGTAAACACGCTGACTGAAAAATCTGGCCAAACATGGGAGCCGAGGCTCTCAGACATAGTATTGCCAGTCTAGACAACCTGTTATATGAATAACTCCTTGGGAACCTTGTGGATAATTCAACTGCTCTCATGGGGCAAGTAAATGACATAACGCCTCAAGCCAGTTCCCAGCCAAGGGGACCAGAACTGTTGACCCTGAGCTTGATTCGGGTGACCCTTCAAAATGTAAAGTTTTCCTTCTTCAATGCTCCCTGGAGTCAGAAACCCTTTTCCCTGTCAACCAAAGAAGCAAGGGTTCAGCACGTTATGGGGTTACTTTGGGAAAGGGCCTTAGAGTTTGCAACAGCTTTATGGGAAACCTCACTGGTATATTTCAAATCTTTCGCCCTTTTTGTAGAGGAACTGTGTAGAGTTTTTGAGCATTCAGTTCAGTCACATGAGGCGTCAAGTCAGTTCCTTGACGCCTTGACTCAAGCATGGTTCACGCAGCATACCTGACTACTCCATTGAGTTCAGAGTGATAGTTGCTGGTTCAGGGTGGAACGACACAGCTTTAAGAGCAGTCATTCTAGGAGGTCTATCTCAAGATTCAAGATTAACTTTATTGTCTCCCAAGAAATATGTTCTGGGCCACTCGCACATGCTGCAGCCACAACACAGAACAAACCATACAACACAACAGGCAATACAACACGGTAACCCACAGAAATCAACTAAAAGACGAACTCACAGTCAAAGATGAAATCACCTCCCTTGATGCCCTAATTTCTTTGGCTGTGAAACTCATTAACCGACTCCAAGAGAGACTCAGGCAGAGACGATGCCAGTCATCTGCCTCATGCTCCTCCGCTTTCCTTATCAGCTAGACCCCGTCACCTTAACCTATTCAATTAGGTCATACTCGCCTGGCTCCTGAGGAACGATCCCGGTGTATCTCAGCTCAGGAATGCTTTTACTGTGGTCAGAAGGGCCACTTTATCGCTTTCTGCCCCCTACGCCCAAAAGCTTAGGCTCTCCTGCTACCGGTGAGCCATGCTCTCTCCTCCTTCCCCCACTCAAGGTGTTTCTCCATTCCTGTCTCCCTGAGAACTTCCACTGGCCCACTGCGACTTTCGGCTCTTGAAAAAGTGGCATCACAAGCTGGTTTCTCCACTGAACCACTGGAAAGCCCCATTGTGGTGAGAGCTATCAACGGAAAATTACTCGCTCAAGTAACCCACCAAACTACACCCCTCCAGCTGCAGATGTCCAGCAACCATGGTGAGTCCCAATCTTTCACAAAACTTTTGTCCTCTCCCTCTGCTCTAGTTGTTCTCGGCCACCCATGGATAGCTCTCCACAACCCTCACATTGATTGGTCTTTGGGAAAAATAATGAACTGGAGTCTTTATTGCCATAAAGTTTACCTGCAATCTGCCCTTCAACCCTCTGAACTCAGTCTATCGCCTTCCCCTCCAACAGCTCCTGATCCCTCCCTCATGCCCCCTGCCAACTATCACGACCTAGCTGCTGTCTTCAGTAAAGAGAACGCTCTCTTCCTTCCACCTCACTGTCCTTACAACTGTGCCATCAACTTGATCCCTGGAGCCTGCTTCCCACTGGTCGCCTGTACAACCTTACCCAACCTGATAGAGAGGCCATTGAAAAATACATTGCGGATTCCCTTGCAGCTGGAATCATTCACCCTTCGTCCCTCCCGGGAGATGGTTTCTTCTTCATGAGTAAAAAAGACAAATCTCTCCATCCCTGCATTGATTTCCGAGGGTTAAACCAGATCGCTATCAAAAATAAATATCCACTGCCCTGCATTTCCTCTGTATTTCAACCTCTGCGAGGTGCAACCATCTTCACCAAACTCGTCTACCACGTCTACCATCTGGTTCCATCTGGAAGATGGCTTTCAACCCCTATGGACTCAGACACTTGTGCCTGCCAGACGTCCCTCATCTCACATCACCGTAGATTTTGTCGCCAGAGTGCCTCCCTCTCAAAGTAACACTGTCATCCTAACCATTGTGGATTGTTCCTCAAAATCTGTTCCTTTTGTGGCCTTAGCTAAACTCCCCTCTGCCCGAGTGACAGCGGATTTGCTTGTACTCCATGTGTTCAGGCTATATGAGATTCCCATGGACACCATCTCGGACCATGGCCCCCAGTTTACTTCTTTTCCACTCAGGGGGTGTCGGTCAGCCTGTCCTCTGGTCCCCAACACCAATCTAGTGGCCAAGCAGAAAGAACTAATCAAGCCATGCTGCTCTGCGATGAGTGGCGGTTCAAAATCCACCATTATGGAGTTCCCATCTGGCTCCGATTGAATATGCTCACAATTCCCTCTCCAGCTCGCCTACGGGTATGTCTCCCTTCGAGTGTGCGCTTGGTTATTTACCACCTCTTTTTCCTGCCCTGGAAGGAGAAATTGCTGTTCCGTCTGTTCAACACCACCTTCACCGTTGCTGTAATGCTCGCTCTGCACTGCTCCATTCAGTAGAGAAGAACTGTAGATTGGCCAACCAACGCCACACTCTTGCTCCCGCCTACAAACAAGGTCAGACAGTCTGGTTATCTGCCAAAAATATCCCATTGAAGACTGACACCAGGAAGTGGCGGACTGCTCAGTCAGTAGCGGTGGGTGGATGGCGAGTGGTGGATGAGGAGTTTGGGGGCCCTTCTGGCCTGCACTGGTTTGTGATCGCTTGGTCAATCAGGCTACGGTGGTTCTCTGGTCTTGGTACCCATGCGCCCCTCTGGTGGTTCTCGAGGACTGGGGCTCCTGACCTGACTCTGGTTCTGGTAATGGTCTCACTCATATTTAGGGAATGCCCACATGCATGTGTGATGTCACCTGCCAATCCCGTCTAATAAGGGCTGGACTGTTCTTTTACTCTATCACTCAGTGCGTTCACATGCACAGGAAAAAAACGAATTATTGCCTTAATTGGACTATAACAGGAGAACTTAAGTGCATGTAAACACGTTACTCCAGTTGAAATCGGAGTTTTCATTATCCAATTGAGACACCCAGATAATGCGATTGAATCAGATTTTACAGTCAGATGATGCGTGGCGTGTGACCCGGAACAAAGACGTCCAAGAAAGCCGATTGCAGAAGAAGAAGAAGAGAAACAGAACTGTCTGAGGGATAGCGTGGATCTTACCTGCACCAGAAGTAGCGCGAACATTACGTACTTGATTAAAAAATGTACTATTATCCGTCTGGTTGTTGTTTGAAATGCCGGTCTGCTGCATGAACGACTCTTGTTTATTATATCACATAATAGGCCACCCGGAAATCGGGCCGTATTAACGTGGTATTAACCCGCTGAAAAGACACGTATCGCCACCTAGTGTGGAAGAGGAGAATAGTTATTAAATTTTCTTGTGCTGCATGTAAACTGGGACAAGGACTGTAGTGAGAAAGTCGAATTTTGAGCATAGCTCGATTAAGCTCTGCATGTAAACGCACTGAATATGGGCCTTATCGCAGAATTCTTTTCTCTATTGGGACATATTTACCCCCCTGGACCCTCCCATCTCTCCAGAGATCTACACAGCACCCCCCTGTACCCAGTCAAACCTGAGTGAGGTGACTTGGGAAGCCAACCCTACACACCAGTAGCACACGCTCACTGTCACTCAATTCCTTTTACCCTCTATCACAGTGCTCGCACAAAGTCATTACACTCAATAAAGATGAACAGGATAGTTCCCAGGGAGGGCTGGTGATGGTCACACACATGCACTAAGTGTTAATTCACTTAGTTTTGTATTTAGTGTGTTGCAGACGTTTGACGGTCCTTCAAGCTGTGGACGAGGTATTCTTCAGAAAATCATTTGGGAACTTTGAGCCATATGTCAATCAACTGTATCAGTCACTCCCATTGGTCCTCAAAGTTGAGGTTAGTTCAACTTGGTAACGCCCACTTCTCTTCCTCGAAGTTTTACTTCTCCTGTTGTCGTCACACCTCTGAACTTCACTTTGATGAAAGTCATTCATTTCTTGATGCATATTAATAATGTAAAGAGGAAGTAAGATAGACTTAACGGGGCGAACTCTGACTCTGTTCAAATGACAGAAGAAGGTGTCTCTACACAGGAAATATATTCTGCCACTAACTGACGTACTGTTGTACTTAAGTATGTGATCTGTCGGCTGTTTGACAGACGTGAGGAGCAGCGATGGGTTTAAACGCACGACGAGGGGATTCTTTGTCTTCCTTCTCTCTGTGTCAGGTACTGAGCAGGAAAATTATACTTTTTTACTCCACTACATGTATCAAACAGCTTAGATTGATTCTGTTACTTGCAAACAGATAAGCCACAATTAGTTTTTCAGTAAAAAGGACACATCTAGTGACTAGCTTTCTTATACTTGACTTTGGAATTATTGTAGAAATGTGTTGATTCTTAAACATTACTACTCCTCTAGGAGAAATCACCCTTTGTCCGCTAGAGTTAGAAATATCATTGATTGCAGCAGCAGTTTAAAGACGTCAGCTAAAGAGAAGTAATAACAACATAAAAGTGTCCAGTTGAGTTTTGTCATAGACGTTCCTCAGAGAGCTCCCGGTGCACTCTGAAGGAATCTAAGTCTCCTAACAGGTAGAGTCTGCTCTGACCACCTGCTTGTTTAGGGAACGTCCCAGGTATCTTAGAAAGATCCACTATCTCAGTGTCCATTTGTTTGTGTGTTTGT
This sequence comes from Mugil cephalus, assembly GCF_022458985.1. NCBI lineage: Eukaryota > Metazoa > Chordata > Actinopteri > Mugiliformes > Mugilidae > Mugil > Mugil cephalus. The sequence continues at coordinate 29,380,785 of NC_061771.1, forward strand.
GAAATGTGTCCTTTCCTGTCTTTGTTGAACTTTACTAACCACCAACTCCTCATCCCAGCTAACGCACCACATCTAATGCCCAATACACCCTTAAAGGGACATGTCCAACATCACAGAGAGACGTAACATTGTAGAAAAGCTATTGAATTTAAAGTTCAGTAGTTCTTTCTCATTCTGTAATGAGTCTGTTTATATCTGTGATCTCTGTGTTTCCTTTAAAGAAGTTTTTCTCACCATAGTTTTTTGCACACATTCCCCCATTCAAAGGATCTCAGTGTTTCACATTTTCATTAGTTTCCATTCACACCACTCACCCAACAGAGCAACTGTTTGTTTTAGGTATCACATCCATCTAGTTAAGTACTTTTCCCTTTTGATGGTGATTTTTCTAAGATGCCATTACCAGTAAAGTGTTTAATTTTTCTGACTTTAAATCAATTTAATCTAAATCTAGTCTCTGATGTTTTCTCGTGTTTCCAGTGGTACCTGGTCAGACTGGTTATAGAGTGACTTACTCTTCTACTCAGAATCTGTGCTGTACAAGGATCAACAGTGAAATAAAAAGCGCCTTCATGGTACCCATACAAGTGGGAACCGTTCTACAACTGTGGAGAAAACATTTTGGTTCACAGGGTCTGAACCTGATGATCTTCGACAGACTCCCAGTATTCTGGTCCGTTGTGACTCACGTTGCTATGAGAACAAGTGAATCTGAGAAATCTCAGACTTGAGAGAGAGCGATTCAGTGAGTACCATTTCATATTCATAACAACCAGAAGTGGAAGTTTTACTACAGTTCACCGGGAGTCACCTGACTGTCGCAGGTAAGAATTTCTCCTCCACACTATGTCCAAATGTGAAACATGTCATTACTGTTACTGAACGATTGATGAATTGTTTATTTTAATGGGTGACAACAGTTAAAATTATATTTCTCTGTTCACTTCAGTTCTCCATGTAGAGCCAAGAAAACCATCTCCAATATTGTATCCTGACGCGGGCAGAGGTGAAGTGTCAGAGCCAGTTGTCCGTCTATCTGCTTCGTTCCTACGTCTGTACACAGAATGAGTGAACATGAACAAAGACACGTATTCAATTCAACAATCCTTTGAATATGGGAAGACAGTTTTTCGTTGCTGTTAAAGGATCTAGAAGTTTCCCCTCTCCTCCACAATGTGAGCTTTACTTCAATCTTCACTAACTCATTGTCCAACTCAACCAACCAATCAGAGTCTATGTTTCAGAAAACCACACTTCTCTTTCCTCTTCTCTCTTTGATCTCTGCAGGAACTCATTATGGTCCAACACCACCACCACCTCCACTGTAGTGTTGCAGAATAAATCCTCATTGTAAGTTGTGTTCTTTAAACACATTTTCTTCTTCTTCAGTTTCGTCTAATCGAACCTTAACCAAGTGACTCTTACACTGACAGAAGCAGTCTGTCCTGTGCCATCAAAGGTTCATCAGTGGACATTTCCTGCACATACAGTTATTATTAATTTCAATGGATTTTGAGTCAAAGTTCTGGTTCAGATCCTGATCGTAGTCGTCACTGAAGTATCGCTCACACAGCCTGAGGGACCGATTAAGACTCCCAGTTTTCCAGGTCGTGTTCAGGTCCTTGGAACCAGAGCAGAAGATCCACTCTGAAATCACTAAACCTGAAAAGAGTGATATCATCTGAGTATCACTTCAAAATTCAAGACATCAGGGTTTGAAGGAAGAAGTGTTTTTTACCTGGATCAACTCTGACTATCACAGTACTGATGAACTCTGACTGTGTAAGGTGATGTATCTGTGCATTAGTATTTAAAACAGATGTGACTTTACTCGTTGTGTTGTTGTCTTTTCCCCCATGTGCAAAGCCCAGCAGAGTGCAGGTGACCAGAAAATATAAGCCATCAGTCCTCAAACTGAGGCAGAGCTCAAGTTCTCAGCAGCTGCAGTTCCAGCTGGTCGTCTTTTACGTCTGGTTCAAGACCAATCAAGAATCCAAAGGACACAGCAAACTTCTACCTCTTACACTCAACTTTCTCTCTGGAGACAACTCTCCTGTGCTTTCGAGTGGACATAGGATACTGCTCCCGTTCAGTCCTGTAGTTACTTCACACTGGGCTGACATACCTCTACTAACACTGTAATCATACTGGACATTTTTATTTTGCGTGTTACTTCAGAGAGACATCGTTTCTTAAAATTTTTCAGTTTCCCTTAACTATTTTCCTCAGCTTCCGAAACTTCAGGTTTTTAAACAACAATGTATTAATCTACCTATCAATCTCCATTCCTTCAAAAGCTTCCCTCTGTATCAGTGAGTCCCTCTGGTGAGATAATGGAGGTAGTTCATGACTGTGACCTGTAGAATGATGCAAACCCGCAGCTAAATACATCCTGGTACAAAAGGTAACCAACGACTTCCTCTGGGACCAGGAGGTAATTATCATCTCACCTCCATCAGCTCTGAGTACAGAGGAACTACTACTGCAAGTCTGAGGATCAACATTCCTGTGTCTGTATCATAGACGTCCAGTGTAATAAATACATCAACATCTTGACAGCTGGACTTAGAAGTTGAAGATGATACAGTTTGGATTTCAGACTGTGGATCTTTCAGTACAGTAAAAATGACTGATAGTTTCGCTTTATATTCTCCTCCAGAATCCTCCACAGCTTCCCTCTGTATCAGGAGGCCATCTGGGTGAGATAGTGAGAGTTCAGTGACTCCTGACCTGTAGCAGTGATGCTAACCCAGCACTAACTACACCTGGTACACAGGAGAACCAAACACTGAGTCATGATCAGATGTGTGATGCTTTCATTTCTATCAGCCTCTAACAACAGAGGAAACTACTACTACAAGTCTTGAGAATCAATACGGATATTCAAAGTCTTCATATCTCCGTTCATATAGTCCAGTGTGAGTAATAATTAATTAATCACTTTGTTGAAAACATTTCCCCAAACATCGTAAAATCGTAGCCTGCTAACTTCTAAATATGTGCTCCGTCAGACTGGATCTCCATGACCAGCTAAAGTACACTGTGAACTCCACCACAAAACTGAGGACACATCAGAGTAATTTGAACCTGAGTTCCACATTTAGTGTCACTACTTCAGCAGTGGAGCTGGTCCATGGCAAATGTTGCCTCATTCAGGAAATAACACACGACTGCTAATATTATGATGATATACCTTAAGTGGTGTTGTTCATTTTAGTAAGTATTAGCCCTGTACCAAATTATTTAATGTGTGATTATGTCTTTAAAAAAAACGACAACTTTTACTTTGATGTATAAGCAACAACGTGGATAAGTTGTGTATTTCCCCTCCAATAATCACAAATGTCTAATTCTAACACTTACTAGAATGTTATTAGACTTCATCAGGTATTTTGCAGGCACTACAGATTATTAAATAAATGAAACATCAGGGTGTTTTCCTTCCCTGTGAGAGAGAGACTTAACTACATGTTCCAAAATATCAAAGTCGAGACAAACAAACAATTGTTTGTGGTTCGGATAAACAATAAGATCCACGTAACTAACATCTGTTATAAAATATAATATTTGATCCAAATGATCAAATGACAGGAAATATAAACCCATCCATGGATTATTAACATGAGATCAATCCCGAGTGTTGGCTGGGGACACATGTGGAATAAGTACTTTAAGCTGACACTCCACCCTTATGTTAAATTACCCAGGACAGATGTTCATAAAGGTCGAATCTGTCTGGGATGGTTTTGTGGTCAAATAAGAAGAACTGATCTCATTTTAACCTAAAATCAGACTTGTTTTTAATTTCTCCTCCAGATCCTCCAAAGGCTTCCCTCAGTATCATGGATCCATCTGTGAGATAGTGGAGGGTATGTTCAGTGACTCTGACCTGTAGCAGTGATGCTAAAACCCAGCAGCTAACTACACCTGAACAAGGAGAATGAAGACTCACCAAAAGTTCAGGACAGATCTTCACCATCACTGACTCAGACCTGAACACAGAGGAGTTTATACTTGTGAAGCCCAGAACAGAAAAGACGTCATAACTACACCTTACAAACCTGGTTGGTGTCACAGGTAGGTTCAGAACTCATCCTAGTATTCATTTATCTCTCCATCATCAGTTTAAAGGCCTTTAATGACTTGAAGCTGTGAACATTATGTCCCAAAACTACAATACACAAACTCACATCCACTGTTTTCCATCAGAGTACAGTGGCTTTAGACGTGGAGTTCACACTTTGGGTCAGCGACATCTCATCTTTTCACCCTAACAACTATCTTTGATTTATAGCACAGCCTTCATAATTGTCAAGTGACAAGAAGCATTAGTTTTATTAAAAGACCTCTGTGTTAGGAGAAACAGGGCAGGTAGTTTTTGGTGTAATTTTTACATTACAAATTTTAGACATAGACCTCCACAATTTTTACAAATTACAAGAGGTCCCCAGATAAAAATAATCCTGTATGAATCGGAAATTAGCTTCCACATCCTATTTCGAGTGTAATATGTGCCTTCTAATCAAATGCAATCCTTGATTTAAAATTGGACCATCATCATCCAAGTCATCATGGCAAGAGAACACAGGAAGAGACTGTGGCAACAGAGACAATGAAATGTAATGAAATCAAGGAGGCAACAGTCAACAATAGGATAACAAAACTGTTTAAAACATGTGTGATCTGTACTACACCAAATTCACCACAGGACACTGGATTGGAGTCTCCAGATTATCAGCATATGTGTTGTACAGAGTAGTCAAGGCATGTAAGAATAAATAAAACACAGAAACATGATAAGGATACAAACAAGAAGACAGGTATTACTAAGTGTTATCAAGTGTTATGGAAATGATACGATAATAAGGATAAATAACACAAATTACCAGATAGATAGATAGATAGATAGATAGATAGATAGATAGATAGATAGATAGATAGATAGATAGATAGATAGATAGATAGATAGATAGATAGATAGAAAATTATTTGCTGTGTTTCCATTTTAACGCAGGTTCAGTGAAATCAGCAGTAGCTGGGTCATTAACATTTTTTTCCCTGGTCATCATTTCCTGTTCTGTCTTCCATGCTGATTAGGTGAGAGTTCATTTACACTGGTTCATCAATAATGCATCTCAAACTCAGTTGTTTAGTGATTTCTTAGGATCCATCCTGTTTGTACATTCTGCTCTCTGCAGAAAGAAATAGATCCTGGAAACAAACCTCAGGGTCAGACAAAGATAAACAACAAAGCAAGGTAAGGACAAGAGTTCCACTTCAGATCTGAAACAAACGAGAACGATTTGTAAAACTTGTGTCCTGCCCCCCACTCTTTTTTCTCCTGATTGGGTTCATTTGATGAACCTAGAGCCATGTGTTCACATCAATCACTTATTCCTCGTCATAAATGAAGAGACGGGACATTAACAGATAAAAACAACAAGTTTTTTGTTTATAAAGGTTTGGGGGGCTGAAGGCAGAAATGTTCCATCTTAGTCGTTCAAGCTTTATACTAAAACTGTTAATCTTGTGTGTTGCGTTATTGTTCCATTTTTCTAACTAGTTAAAGTTCTCTTACTGATGAACTATTTGCCCTTTCAGTCAAGAAGTCAACAGAAAGAGGGATGGAAGAGAAGAAGATAGTTTATACCGCTGTCAACTTTACCCCAGTTTCGCTTTAGGTGATCTTTTTACACTTTTGACTCGCTACATTGTATGATGTGTAACTTGAACTGGTGATGGAGGTAACCATGTTAAAATCTGTTCTTATTAAACTGCCTTATTGTTGAGGTTTATTGCCTGTAAAGTATTTTTAAACGTTATGTTTACACATTTCAGAATAAGAGTGAAGCAGAGGAGGATGTGTCGTGCTGTACAGCAACAGTGAACAACAACACAGAGAATGAACACAAATGGACAATGTGCTACTATATTGTAGCGATCATTCAGGAGTTCATCAATAACCATCACTGGTTTTACACCAGATTTTTACTCTTGTTTTCTGTAACATCATGAGACACCAGTCTTAAAATGTAGTTTTAGGTAAATATCACTGTTTCAAATCCTCTAAACAAACCTTTGAATCATCATATCAGCTAACATATCAACTACAGCTGTAGCTAATACAAGGTATTTTACTGCTTCTGACCATCTGCTAATAATTTGTTGAACTAAATTGTTTAGTGTGTCCCCACACCTGTTAAGTGTATATAACTTCTGCAATTGCTTGTGTGGTCCATCCTAGAAATGGGGTCACACACGGTGAGGGGACATAAGTTAAGCTATTTCTGTCCTGGTTCTGTGGCCCTGTCTTTTATTTCTTGATCTCGTTTTGAGTTTTCCCTGTTTTATTTTGTCAATTTCTTAGTTTGTCCTTTCTCTCGTGACTCCTTGTTTTCTGTCATGATGTCTATCCTGTGTCATGTTTTTGAGTTTTCCTGTTTTATTTTGTTGATTGCTTGATTCCTGTTTTCCTCATGTGTCCTCTAACTGTGTTACTTACCTTATGATGATTTCATGCCATGTTTCCAGTTTTCCATGCCCCTGTTCGGATTTATCCTGCTCTGTTTTGGATTATTTTGTATGTTTTTCCTGCCCTCTGAAGTAAATTTGTGTTTTCCCGTTTTATTTTCTATTAATAACCCCCCTTTTCTTTCCCAGATTCCTGCCTCCTCATCTATTGTCCAGCATTCCAGGTCCAACCTCACCTTTATAATACGTGACAATTTCTGTACACGAATCTACTAAATCAAATGAATAGGACTAACCAACGACCACAATTACTAACATGAAGTCTCAAAATAAATTAGGCCAATGAGAACACATTGTTTTCAACTAAGATTGGTGGATGAAGCCTCATGAAGCTTCTGGGGCTCGTCCAGATTGTACCCAAAAAAGATTTGAAAGCTTTCAGTGACATCTAGTGCCACTGCTGCGGTTTATAGCAGCCACCAACTTACAAACCATCCACACATCAGTCAAGTCACTCTTAAGCACTGTTGTCACAGTTTGAATGTATTATTACTTGAAACTTGATCACATCCTGTATTTATTAACTGATTCAAGAATCTGGAGCACAAGAACAGCAAACCACTTCCTTGGAGTTAAAAACTACCATGGTGTGTTTTGATTCAACGACCCCACAGCATTTCAATAATTTACATTGGACTGGACAAAATACCCGAAGTGACAGTCACATCAGGTAAACACAAACAACAAGTGATCGTCATGTGTTTTGATTTCATGTGTGTTTAACATTTGCAGCTGGTGTCCATCTGTGTGTTAATCACAGCAGTACAGGTAGGCACGAGAAGCCCTGAGCAGGGTGTTGAAAGGTTGGATGAGCTCTGTAGGAAGCATCCAGGAAACTGTCGACCTGCCGTCACACAACTCACGGTGAGGACTTTTACAAATGACTCGACCGCTTTGTTATTTTGCCTTAGATGGGCTTTGAGGAAGAGGCAGAAGTAACGACAGCTTGAGGCCAAGGTATAAAGCTAAATGGCAGTAGTAACTTTTGTTCCCAGTGTGACACTGTTTCATCTCCAGAAACATGCCATGAGAATAAGGCCACTACACAACACATTCATCAAGCATTATTAAAACAAATAGCCAACAGCAAAATTACTGAAACATAACTTCAATTAACTATTCTAGCAATTAATTGTATAGTGTAAAGGGAATTACTTATAAATTACATTACAATCAATTGTTTTATTATAAAAATTAATTATGAAACACGAAATTAAACAAAGAGAAATTCTGTAAAAGGAACAAAAGACTGAAGTCTCCTTTACAACTTGTAGCCATGTCACACAGCTTTCCCCAAACCTCTGCAGGCAAGAGAGAACAGCACTACACAGGCAAGGGCCCACACACTAATATGACCAATAGTCCATAACAATAAACCCATGTGGTAAGAAAAAAACTTTCAATCTTAGTCAGTTCTGAAGGGACTTAAATCCCCGAGGAACTCTCCCTCTCCTGCACAAACACCCCACGCTGTTTATAAGTATGTTTCATGGCATGATTGAGAGGGGTATTATTTATTCTTTATTCATTGTCTTGCTACCAGTTTTGCTCGTTTATTTAAAACAGCACAATCTGCTATGTGCTCTGGAACAGTAGGGGGCAGCATGGTGTCCTGTGGCGTGGCTCAAGCAGCGCTCGTAACAGTGGTGCACAATCTTGCCTCATTGTATTCAGAGAACTGAACTAAGGTCACGTCCTCCGCCTGTATTTCTTTTCTCATTGGTGTTTTCAGGTTGTGAAGCACAGAACCATTTCTAAATGAAAACAGATCATATAATAACAAAATGTGTTGGATATTGTGAGCAGTAGATCGAGGTTATTAAAGGAAAAGCCCTGGGCAGCATCCAGCCAATTGACAGAGTTTATTGAAACAGACAAAGAGAACAGTGTTCAAGTAATGAGGTTGGCACACTCCTCCGTCGCAGCAGCAAGCAATTGTGGCATACCAGTCATTTGACATTGCCTATCGTGGGTAGTGAACAGGCAGTAGTGCAACAGCTGCTCTATTAAGAGGTCCAACACAATTTACGTGGGACATGATGATGTTGGCTTTATTACCCAAACTATCAAATGACAATGAAGGATGAATCCCTGTCACTGGTTATATGCAGCCACACCTAAGCCACTTAATAAGAGGTCAAAAAGAACATTCAAGACCTCTGGCCAAAAGTGGATTTGTAAGGTCCAAAGTGTGGTGTGGAAAAGGATGAAGTTAAGCTCCTGCGTGGATGATCGTCTCCTCCATCAAAAAACATTCCCTACTGACCACCCACTCCACAAATCCAAGACCTAAGGATACTTTCGGGGATACAGCACGTTCTCTATAATCCAAAGGCGTTTATTAAGGTCAACTGGACTTGTAGAATTTCTTGAAAAAATTTGGCCACTCACGCGGCGTACTTCTTCATTCTGATAGACTATGAAAATTTGAGATTTAAATAAGAAAACTCCGTGGGTGAACTCATCAGAAACTAGCTTGACCTGAAACTGGTGCCCACTATTTCTATAATCTGGTACTTACCTGTCGTTGAAGGGGAACCTGTGTGCCTAGGCCTCTTACCCTATGAATGGAGCTCTAATGATGCTAATGCTTGGTGGGGGCCTCCAGTCTCAAGATGTGAATGTTGTTGAAACGTCTTGGAATAGAAGCCAAAACCGAATTGTAAATAGACGGTGAATTACATCACAGGCACCTCCTCTGTTTGAGAAGTTTTTCCACTTTGACCTAGATGGCTCCTTAACTCCTCTCTCTAACCATGTGTCCCTCTGTCAAGGACCTTGACGTTGTTATCTTCAAAGGATGGTCCTTTGTCCTTCAGGTGGTGGTGGATGCTGAATCGTTTCCTGATGACTGGCTCCCTGTGCTGGACCATGTGTTTGAATGGGTTGTTTTTTGTCCTTCTCCCATGTACAAGTCTGTACATTCCTCACTACACTGACATCATACACTACATTACTCTGTTTTTGTCTGGGAGTTTGTCATTGGGGGACCTAGTCTAAGGTGTTGCCAGGTCTGAAATAAACTGGGATGTGGTGTTTTTTCCAAGATATCTCCTTAGTTTCCTCCCGATACACACCAGCTACGTAGGGATGATGATGTTCGTTTCCCATCTGCTGGTGCTCCTCTTCCCTGTCCTTCCCTGTGATATCTTTTTGAATTCTTTGACAAAGGCCCATTGGGATATCCACATGTTTTTGAGGGTATGTTTTTTTGTGTGTTGTCCCTCCAGTTCTTGCCATCCCTGTCTTCTGGTAAAGTTTGTGCCGGTGCTGGATGGTTCTGATGACTCCCTAGTCTGTGTTCGAGAGTGGTGGGACATCTAATAACAATGCCTGGTGTGTGTGCATGGGTTTTCGTATACTTCGATTCTGAAGGCTTCGGTCTTCTCAACAGCACCAAACAAGGCCAAAAAGACCAGGTGATGTCCCTCCCTGGTGAACTTGATGTTGCTGTCCACTGCATTGAATTGTTGTGTGAAGGATTCTCTCCTCTGTTCCTGATTTTGACCGAGGTGTCATCCACCTATCTGTACCTGTGGGTGGGGGTGGAACCTCAAAGGTACCCAAAACCCCAGTTTTTCTGGTGGGTGAACCTACAGATTTTTCTCTTTAAACCTCAATTCCCCACTAGTCTATCATCAACTGAACAGCTACTCGATGAGTGGCAATAACGACTTAAAGAATTGTAACAAGTCCAGTGACCTTATTCCACAATAACAACAACCCAACGCTCAAACAACACACCTCTAAAAAAAGACACAACACACGTAAAACCTTTGGATTACCAATGCCCTGATGACAGAGAACCTTCACAGACATACTGGTTTCATACTGGACCAGGGAAAGAGGGCATCATCATGGGTACATAAGCAGAATGATCCAGATACCTGACATGTGACTCACCCCCTGGGCAGCTATGAGAGTAGGTCCCAAAGGAACAAGAACACAAGTTTTGCTGGCATGTGTGGAACATTTCGAACTGGACCTCTTCTACCGCTCCCCAATTCACTGATTCTACAGACAACAAACCCCCTGACCTATGTGATAGGAACCACAAAGATGAATTCCGTATGCCACAGATGGGTTGGAGAGTAATTCCGACATGCGATTCAAGATCCTGTACAGGCCAGGTGAAGGTTCAACATTATGCGACACTACTCTCGTGTCTGCCCAAGACATGACAGAGTACATAGCGCCTGTGCAGAAGAATATCAAAGGAGATGTCCTAGCAACATGGGATGGTAGCAAGTACAAAGAAAAATATGTGTGATGTTTGGACCTGTCCCAAGGAACAGAAATACAAACATCTGCTACTCCCTTCAACCATCAGCCATGAAGACATCACCAAAGCACAGAGGGAGGACACAACCATCAATGAAGTCACCAGACTGAAAGAAAAGTACATCAACCTAGGATGACAATGGCCCAGTAAAGAGATTCCTCCATGTGTGGGAAAGACTTTGGCTGGAGAATGGCACGGGGTACTCGCCTTTCTACCTACTGTACGGTCGCCATCCCCGTCTGCCTGTAGACCTCTTATTTGGACAGGGAGTGAGGAGGGAGTCACATCCCTGAGGGGATATGTGGAAAGATGGGCGGCAAGAATGAGGGAAGTCCTACAAAGTTGCCCCTCCTGAAAACAGCTGCCATTTCAGCTGTCAGAGGAAAGCAATACTGCGATTGCATGTGAAAGGTCAACTCTGTTGCCAGGTGATCGTAGAATTGTTTCGCAACCTGGGGAATAGGAATCACTGGCGAAGACTCTGTGGATGAATCAAAGAATAACTGAATAGTGTCTGGTGTACAAAGTTGTCCAGACAGAGCAAGGCAGAATCCCGTATACCCTGCATTGCAATCTAGTTACACTTATAAATGACTTACTTGCGTCCCCCATGTTGGTCACAGTGAATATTATTATTATTTTCATTTTTCTTGCTACCAGTTTGCTTAGCTCGTTATTTAAAACAGCACAAATCTCTAAGTGCTCTGGAAACAGTAGGGGGCAGCATGGGACAGTGCGTTGCCCACACGCTTACATACAGTTGGTGGCCACTTTCTTGGTCTCATTGTATCAGAGGAACTGAACAAAGTCACTCTCCACCTGTCTTCTTTTCCTCATTGTGTTACAGGTTTGTGAAGCACAGAACCATTCTAAATGAAAACAGTTCATATACTAACAAAATGTGTTGGATTGTGACTATGTAGATCGAGGTTTAAATTGAAAAGCCATTATACTCATTGAAGGAGTGTAAAGTGTTTTAAGCTACAGCTATGGCAGCAGCCATAGCATTCGCTACATAATTAGCTTTATGTTTCATTTTGGTTTGTCAGGTTCGAGTTGGACTCCCACCCATCAAACAGACATGCTCGTTAGACTAATTGGTGACTCTAAATGTCCCTAGGTGTGAGTATGAGTGTGAATGTTGTTTGTCTCTGAGTTAGCACTGCATAGGCTGGCGACAAAAATAAACTGTCCAGGGTGGGTACCGCCTCTCACCTGATGATAGGCGACCCTTGATAACACTGACTGGAAATACTATGGACAATCCCATTGTGATTCAACCCGTTGATTCTGAATCTCAAAAATGAAGCCTGAAGTGGCGGAGCCTGCGGTTGCCTTTCTCATGAGCTTACTCCGCCCACACTCAGATACTCAAAATATGGATATGTGTCGTGTTGGGCGGAGCTAAAGTAACTGAATGTAGAAACCTGCTACCCAACCCTGTGTTAGCTCAAGCTATCTAGCTAGGCTAATCACTATCCAGGTCCTAGCACCGGCTAACGCAGTGGACCTCACTCCTAGTTTGATCCATTTGTCCCAACTAAAATATAATAGATTAAAAACACTAATGGAATTAGAGATGTCTTTAATTGAGGGGGGGGGGGTGAGAGGGGGGAGGGGGGGTGGGGGGGATGGGCGGGGCGGGATTGAGGGGAGGCGGGGGGTGGGATTGGGCAGGGGTGGGGGGGGGGGGGTGGGGGGGGGGGGAGGGGGGGTGGGGGGGGGGGGGTGGGGGGGTGGGGGGGGGGGGGGTGGAGGGGGGGGTTGGGGGGGGGGGGGGGGGGTGGGGGCCGGGTGGGGGGGGGGGGTGGGGGGGGGAGGGGGAGGGGGGCGTGGGGTTGGAGGGGGGGGGGGGGGGGGGGGAGGGGGGGAGGGGGGGGGGGGGGGGTTTATTGGGGGGGGGGTGGGAAGGGGGGGGGGGTGGTGGGGGGGGGGAGGGGTGGGGGGGGGGAGGAAGGGGGGGGGGGGGGGGAGGGTGGGGGGGGGGAGGGGCGGGGGGGGGGGAGAGGGGGGTGGGGGGGGGGGGGCGGGGGGGGGGGTGGTTGGGGGGGGGGGGGGCGGGGGGGGTTGGGGGGGGGTGGGGGGGTTGGGGGGGGGTGGGGGGGGGGTTGGGGGGGGGGGGGGGGAGTTTTAATTGGGGGGGGGGGGCAGGGGGGAGGGGGGGGGGGGGTGGGGGGGGAGGGGTGAGGGGGGCGGGGGGAGGGGATTGGGGGTTGGGGGGGGGGGGGGAGGGAGGGGGGGGCGGGGGGTGGGGGGGGGGAGGGCGGCTGGAGGGGGGGGGGGGGGGGGTGGGGGGGGGGGGGAGGGGGTTGTGCGGGGGGGGCGGGGGGTGGGGAGTGGGGGGGAGGGGGGCGGGGGGGGGGGGGGGAGGGGGGGGTGGGGGGGTTGGTGGGGGGGGGCGGGGGGGGAGAGGGGGGGGTGGGAATGTGGGGAGGGGTGGGGGGGGCGGGGGGTTGGGAGTATTGGGATTGGGGGGGGGGGGGTGGGGGGGGGGGGGGCGGGGGGGGGGGGGGGAGGGGGGGGGGGGGGGGGGGGTGTGGGGGAGGGGGGGGGGGGGGGTGGTGGGGGGGGGGGGGGGGGGGTTGGGGGAGGGGGGGGGGTTGGGGGGGGGGGGGGAGGGGGGGGGGTTGGGGGGGGGGGGAGGGGTGGGGGGGGCGGCTGGTACAGGTAACCCCTCTTCCCTCAAAGAAGAGATTAGTTCCAACTTGGTATCGCCCACTTCTCTTCCTCAAAGTTTTCTTTCTCCTGTCGTCATCACACCTTTGAGGACCTCATGGCCTCTGGTCCACACTTTGATGAAAGTCTTTTGAACCTCGAAGAACTAATTTTAACACAACCACTTTCTGACAAAACGAAAAAAAAAGAGGAAGAATCATTTCCAACAGTTTGTAGCTTACAGTCATTCTATTATTGATGCATAATAATAATGTAGAAGGAAGTAGATATATTTAACAGACGATCTCTGACTCTGTTCAACATGACAGAAAAGGTGTACACACACAGTAAATATATTCTGCCAGTAACTGACGTACTGATTGTTACTTAATATGTGATCTGGGTCGCTGTTTGACAGACGTGAGGAGCAGCGATGGGTTTAACTGCAGCGACGAGGATTCTTTTGTCTTCCTTCTCCTGTGTCAGTAATGAGCAGGAATAGTAATACTTTTTACTCAACTACATTTATCTAACAGCTGGTAGATGATTTCCTATACTTGACTTTGATTATTGTAGAAATGTGTTGATTCTTAAACATTAACCCTCTATTTTGTCCCAGAGTGGAGACTAGGTCAGTGATGCACAGCAGCAGTTTAAAGACAGCACTAAATTGAAGTAAAAAAACATTACAGTGTCCATGTGTGTTTGTCAAGACGGTCCCTCAGAGATGCTTCCGTGCACTCTGAAGGAATCTAAGTCCTCTTAGCAGTAGAGTCTGCTCTGACCACCTCTTGATTAGGTGAACCTCCCCCAGGTACTTAGAAAGATCCACTAGCTTCAGTGTCATTTGTTTGTGTGTTTATGTGAAAATGTGGTCTATCCTGTCTTTGTTGACACTTACTAACCACCACTCCTCACCCTCGCTAACAACCACATCAATGGCCCAAACCCTTAAAGGGACAGTGTCCACCATCACAGAGAACATAACGTTTGTAAAAAGCATTGATAGTTTATATATCAGTGGGTTTCTTTCTCATTCAGTAATGAGTCTGTTTTATTATCTGTGGTCTCGTGTTCCTGTTAAGAGTTTTCTCACCATAGTTGTTGCACAACTTCTCAGTGGTCTCACATTTGTCATTATTTCTATTCACAACCACTCCACCCAAGCAGAGCAAACTGTTGTGTTCATGTATCACATCCTTCTAGTTAAGTATCATTTTTTTTTTTTTTCCCCTTTGATGGTGATTTTTCTAAATGCATTACCAGTAAAGTGTTTATTTACTGACTTTAATCAAAATTGGGGGGGAAAAAAAAAAAAAAAAAAATTCCCCCCCCTAAAAATTCCCTTAGTCTCTAATGTTACTGCTGTGTTCCCAGTGGACTTGGTCAACTGGTTATAGAGATACTTACTCTTCGACTCAGATCTTGCTGTAAAAGGATCAACAGTGGACATAAAAAGCTCCTTCACATACCCATATAAAGTTGGGAACTTTCTACAATGTGAACAAACATTTTGTTCACAGGGTCTAAACGCTGAGATCTGGTCGACAGACTCAAGTATTCTGGTCGTGTGACTCAAAGTTGCAATGAAACAGTGCACTCTGAAAAATCACAGACTTGAGAGAGATCGATACAGCCTGATACAAGTTCAGATTCCATAACAAACAAAGAAGGTGGAAGTTTTACCTGGTTCAACTGGAGTCACTCTGAACTGTCTCAGGTAAAGAATTTCTCCTCCCACAATATGGTCAAATGTGAAACATGGTTTATTCCTGTTACTGACGATTGATGAATGTGTGTATTTAATGGGTGACAACAGTTAAAATGATATTTTCCCATTCACTCAGTGTCTCCATGTAGAGGCCAAGAAAACATCTCCATATTGGTATGCTTGACTGGGCAAGGAGAAGTGTCAGAGCAGGTGTCTTCTATCTGCTCGTTCCTATGTCTGGTACATTAGACTGGAGTGAACATACAACACACTTATTCATTTCAACAATCCTTTGAATATGAGAGACAGTGGTTTCCTGTGCTGTTAAAGATCTGTGACGTTCCCTCTCCTCCACAATGTTAGGTTTACCTCACAGTCTTCCCACCAACTCAGTGGTCATCCTGAACCAACCATCAAGTCCATGTTTCAGAAAACCACCTTCCTCTCCTCTTCTCCTTCTTGATCTCCTGCAGACATTTATGTCCAACACCACACCACCATTCCTCTGAAGTGTTGCAGAATAAATCCTCTGTAGTTGTGTTCCTTAAAACATTTCGTCTTTTCTTCTTTCAGGTGCCCATCTATAGAACATGTAACAAAGTGACTTACACTCGACAGAAGCATCTGTGCCATCAAAGTTCATCAGTGGACAGTACCATCCACATACAGTATCATTATTATCATGAGGTTGTGTCCAAAGTTTCTGGTTCCAGTCCTGATCGTAGTCGACACCTGGAAAGTATCGCTCACCTAGCCTGAGGACCTGAGTAAAGACTCCCAGTTTTCAGTCTGTTCATGTCCCTTGAACCAGAGACAGGAAGATCCACTCTGAAATCACTAACCTGAGAAAGTGATTCATCTGAGTATCCACTTCAAATTCAAGACATCATTCAGTTTGAATGGAGAGATGATTTAACCTGGAACAACTCTGACTAACACAGGTACTGATAACTCTGACTGTTAGGTGGATGTATCTGTGCATTGAGTATTTAAACAGATGTGACATTACTGTTGTGTTGTCATGTGCAAGCTCTGCAGGTTCAAGGTGACCATAATAATATCAGTCCATCAGCCTCAAACTGGCAGAGCTCAAGTGGTTTCAGCAGCTGCATCCGCGACGTCTTTTACGTCTGTTCAAGAACCAACAGAGAATCAGACACAGCAAACTTCTACCTTGAAGCCCAACTTTTCTCAGTGGAGACACTACTCCTGTGCGTTCAGTGGACATAGGATTACCCGCTCTCCTTCTGTCAGTGAGTTTACTTCACTCGAGGTCATATCCCTCTACAGACTCTGTATCATACTGGACAGTTATTTTTGCGTTTTACTTCAGAGAGACACGTTTGCTTAAAATGTTTCAGTTCCCTTTAACTGATTTTCCCCAGCTTTCAGAAAAAACAAAAATAACAGTTCACGGAAAATTAAACAATGTACTAATCTCTAATCAATTTCCAGACCCTTCAAACCTTCCCTCTGTATCCCAAGTTTGGGGGGGGGGGGAAGTTTCCCTCTGTGAGATAATGGAGGGGTAGTTCAGTGACTGTGAGACCTGTAGAATGCTTGGCTAACCCAGCACAAAATACACCTGTACAAAGGTAACCAACGACTTCCCTGGGACCAGAGGGTATTTTATCAATTTCAACCTCTCCATCAGCTCTGAGACAAGAGGGATCTACTACTGCAAGTCTGAGGATCAACAGTCTGTGTCTGTATTCATAGACTCCAGTGTAATAAACATCAACAGACTGTTTGTCAGCTGGATTTAAAAGTTGAAGATGATACAGTTGATTTCAGACTGTGATCTTTCAGTACAGCTGAAAATGACTGAGTAGTTTTCTCTCTATATTCTCCTCCAGATCCTCCACAGCTTCCTCTGTATCAGTGAGTCCATCAGGTGAGATAGTGGATGGTTATTTAGTGACTCTGACCCTGTAAGCAGTGATGCCTAACCCAGCAGCTAACTACACCTTGTACAAGAGAACCAAACACTGAGTCAAGGATCAGATGGTGTCATGCTTTCATTCTAAACAGCTCTAACAACAGAGAAACTACTACTGCATAGTCGAATAAATCAATACGGATATTCAACATCTTCATCTCCTGTTCTAGATGTCCAGTGTGGATTATTAATTAATTAATGACTTGTTTGGAAACATTCCCAAATATTGTAAATCTTAGCCTGCTAACTTTCTAAACTATGGCCTCCATTCAATCTGATCTCCATGACCAGCTTAAGTACACTGTGGAACTCACCACAACACTGAGTAAGAATGACAACATCTGACACATCAGAGTAATTTGACTGAGTCCACAATTTAAGTGTCACTACTCAGCGAGTGGAGCTTTCCATGAGCAGAATGTTGCCATCATGCAGGAATAACACACACGACTGCTTATTAAAGATGATGATAGCCTCAAGTGGTGTTTGTTCATTAGTAATTAGAGCTGTTTACCAAAGTAATAATAAAAAAACAACTGAAAAAGAAGTAATTAAGTCTTCAAAATAAGAGTTATTTGATGTATAAGCTGACATTGGAGTTAATTAGTGTATTTCTTCCGTAAATCACAAAAGTCTAATTCTGACACTTATTAGGTGTTAATAGACTTTCATCAGGGTTTTGCAGTCAGCTAGAGATAAATAAATAAATGATACATCAGGATGTTTTTTCCTTTGGTGAAGAGAGACTTAACTACTAGTTCCAAAGATCAAAGTGCATGATAAACAAACCAGTGTTTGTGGTTCTGAATACAACAATAAGATTCCAATGTAGCTAACAGCTGTTATACAAAATTACTAATATATGACCCAAATGATCAAATAGACACAAAAAAACAACATCATTGTATTATGTTTATTATGAGAACAGAACCAAGTGTTGCTGGGGACACATGTGAGACAATACTTTAAGCTGGACCACTAGTGTATGGATTTACCCAGACAGATGTAATAGATAGAGTCTGAAATCCCTGTCTGGGATGGTTTTTGTGCAACATAACCTGTTTATAGTATGTGTTGATTCCCTGCTCCTTGAAGAACTGATCTCATTTTTAACTAAAAACAGAACTTGTTTTAATTCTCCTCCAATCCTCCAAAGCTTCCCTCTGTGTCGTGGTCCATCTGGTGAGATAGTGGAGGTATTCGTGACTCTGACCTGTAGCAGTGATTGCTAACCCAGCAGCTAACTAGACACACTACACCTGTACAAGGAGAATGAAGACTCCCAAAAGCTCAGGACAGATCTTCACCATCACTGACTCAGACCAGAACACAGAGGGGAGTTTATTACTGTTGAACCCAGAACAGAAGAGTGACGTCATAACACCACCTTACACCTGGTTGGTGTCACAGGTAGAGTCAGGACTCATCCTGTATTCATTTATTATCTCTCTCATCACAGTTTAAGGCCTTTAATGAACTTGAAGCTGTGAACATTTTATGTCTGAAAACTACATTATACAAACTCACACCACTGTTTCCATCAGAGTACAGTGGCTTTAACGGATCTCACCCTTTGTGCAGCGACATCTCATCTTTTACCCTAACAACTGTCTTCGTTTTATAGCAACAGTCCTTCAATCAATTTTAAGTACAAAGCATAAGTTTTTATGTAAATGCCTCTGGATAGGAGAGACAGGGCAGGTAGTTGGGAGTAATTTTACATTACAAGCTTTCAGGACATAGACCCATCACAATTATTACAAATTACAAAGGTCCCCAGATAAATATACTCCTGTAAGAATAGACCATTAGTTCCACTTCCTATTTGAGTGTATAAGCGCCTTCCAACAAGTGCAACCTTGTTAAAAGTTGGAGCATCTCATCCAAGTCTTCATGGCATAATAACACAGAAGAGACTGTGGCAAACAGAGACAATGAAATGTTACTGAAATTCAAGGAGGCCACAGCAAAAATAGAGAACAAACTGTTAAAAACATGGTGTAGCTGGTTCTTACACCAAATTCACCACAGTGACACTGGATTGGGAGTCTCCATAGATATAGTCAGCATGTGTGATGTACAGAGTATCAAGGCATACTAACAATAAATAAAACACAAAACATATAAAGCGATAGAAACAAAGAAGACAGTATTACTAAGTGTTTATGGCAATAATACCAATAATAAGGATAAGAAAACACAAATTACTAAAAGATAGATAGATAGATAGATAATAGATAGATAAGATAATAGAATGCTAGATAGATAATAGATAGATAGATTGATAGAAAGATAGAATTAGATAATAGATAGATAGATAGTAATTATTTTTCAGTGTTACATTTTAACCACAGTTCATGAAATCAGCAGTAGCAGGGTCCATTAAACAGTTTTTTTCCTGGTCATCATTTTCCTGTCTGTCTTCCCTGCTGATTAGGTAGCAGTTTATTTTCACTGGTTCATCAATAATGGCATCTCAAAACTCAGTGTTAAGTGATTTCTTAGGATCCTTCCCTGTTTGTCATACTGCTTCTTTTCATGAAGAAAGAGATCCTGGAAACAAACCTCAGGTCCAGACAAAGAACAAACAACAAAGCAGAGTAAGCCAAAGAGTTCCACTTTATCTGAAAACAAACGAGAACATTTGAAACTTGTGTTCCTGCCCCCCACGCTTTTTTCATCCTGATTGGTTTTCATTTGATGAACCAAGAGCCATGTATTCATTCACATCATCACTTTAATCTCTGTCATATATGAAGAGGGACATTAACAGGAAAATCAACAAGTTTTTTTTTATTAAGGGATGGGTGGCTGAGGCAGATGTCCATCTTTAGTCGTTCATCTTTTATACATACCTGTTATCTTGTTGATGCAGTTATTGTCCATTTTCTAACTAGTTAAAATGCTCTTACTGATGATATGATTTGCCCTTCAGTCAAGTCCAGAAAATTGACAACCCTGCAGCTACAACACAGAGAATATCAGCAACAGCAGGATGAAGTTTTGTTTACACCACCGTACATTTCTCCAAGAACCAAGAAGATCCTCTCTGCTCCAACATCACGCTAGCTCAACACAACAAACAAAGAAGAAGAACAGAGAAGGAGGGAGATGATGTAGTGTACACAGCTATCCCAGTTACTGCTTCAGGGTGATCTTTAACCTTTTTATGAAATTTCCTCAAAGTCTGCACTACATGTATGATGTGTAACTTGACTGGTGGATAGAGGTAACCATTGTAGCATCACCAGGGGGCAAGTTGTAGAGGGCTGCTACATTCCCTACAAAGCTGGCCTCAGCCTCACAAAATGGCCACCCCTACAACACTTCCCAGCAGGCCTCACTCCTCTCCCAGGTGTAGCTGCTCAGGTCCCCTAATTAAGAGAGAGGTGGGAAGAAAAGAGAGGAGCTGAGGACAGAAGAGGCTTTTTGCTGGGTTGGAGGAGCTCGGAGGAAACACGGCGAGGAGACTGCAAACAGGGGAGTGAGTTAAAAGAGGGAAGCAGGGGGAAAGGACAGATAGTTGTGCGGAGATTATGTTGAGGTGGAAGGACTTGGAGGACCTCCTAACTCCTGTGGGACTCTTTCTTCAGAGCAATAAAGCTGGTTTGCCTTTTTGGACCCTCTGTTTTGCCTGTGTTTTTCAGTTTTTGCACTGCCTCCACTCGTCTCGCTCAGAGTACCTCTCATGATGTCACACCATGTTAAATCTGTTCTTATTAAACTGCTTTATTATTGTGATTTTATTGCTGTTAGTATTTTAAACGTATGTTAACCCATTTCAGAATAGGACGTGAAGCTGATGAGGATTGTTCTGCGCTGTACAGCACAAGTGAAGAACAAACGCAGAAATGAACACAACACAACACCTGTGTCTCCATCGAAGTGTTCCAGAAGTTTTTGTCCAGTTTTGTCAAAAATGGACTAATGTGCTACTCATATTAGACTAATCATTCAGGAGTTCACTCATCAACTTGAATGACACACGATATGTAAAAAAAAAATTCCCCCCATTCTGACAAACGAAAGAAGAGTTTTGTATCAAAGACACACACCCTGGAGAGAAGGGGTGATAAGAGCCTGGTCAGTCTCAAGTTGTTCTCAGTCTTTTTTTTCTTTGTTCCCGTTACGTATAGTTCATCTTTTTGTCTTCGCGATACTTTTTAGTTTTAATTCAAAGTTTTTGTTTTCCACCTGTAAGTTTTATTTTCATTCTTTCCACATTTAACGCACTACGCATGCGGAATTTTGTTTGAACCGTCAAGACAGTCACACATTGATATTTTTGTAGACTTTCTTTTTTTCTATTTCATTATCAACAACCACTTTAACACATCAGACTCTGCCTGCCATCATGGCAACTTTAATGAGCCACCTTGTCTGCGTACCCCACTGAGCGTGACCAACACTGTGGTCTGTACCTGATGACTGTCCATAAAACACTCTCAACACTGGTACCCCCCGCGGTTTTCCCCGAGATACCACCGTGGAAGGTACGAGCTCACCACGACACCTATACGTTTAGTCGCCCGATCCAGATTGATTCGGAGCAGCAACCAAGAGTTCCCATAAGTAGACTATCACCTTCATATTTGAGCATTGATACGTGTTATAAGACTAAACACAACCTTAAACAAATCTTTAATTTTGATTCATTCTAAGATGTACTTACATTTGTAAGTGGTGCCCCCTTTTGACGAGTTGCAGTTATTACACTTAAATATTTAATATTTGAATCCTACAACATTAAAAAATAAAGATTCATGAAAGAACAGAGAAAGGGAAGAATAAAGGAGTGATCAAAGAGGACACTGAGGACACTGACACTTGAATGTGTGGAGGAGAGATTCATATGTGTTAGTGTTGAGAACCAAACTCGGTCACATCATGGTGAGCGTTAATTTGGGCTTTTGTCCTCTCACATGTTTTTGTCTCATCAATTCCTGTTTAATTTTTGAAGAGTAACGCTCCTCTCGTTCCAGGTCAATCACACTTCATTCCGTGTGTCACCGGTCTGATTGTCTTCCCTGATTCCCAATTACTTCCACCTGTTTCCCCCATACCTCCATGTGTTCAAATAGTCTGCTCTCCTTTGTCTTGTGCCAAGTTTTCGTCTTTGTCGTAGTGGCGTTCACCACAGCCTAACCATGATTATTATTTGGATTTTTTTCCGTTTCCCTCTGGAAGAGAGGTTTTTTTTTTTTTCCGCAAGTATTATACCATAGCTGATTTTCCTTTGTTTTATGAATTCGTCTGTGTGTTTTTCCTTCCTTTAGTGGAGCGATTTTTAGTTTTGTCATTTCTTGAAAGAATATTCGTAGGCTGTTTTTTTTTCCAGAGCCTGCTTTGTTTTAATTGTCTTGATTTTTGAACCTGAGCTTTCTTAAAAGCCGTTATGGAGAAAACTAAACCCTTTGCATCTGCATCCTGATCCTTGTCTGGTCGGACACACAAGGTTTATGATCTGACACGTTGAGCGAACATCATCCAGTGTTCCTGCCTGAGTGAAGCCTGGTACAATAAACCCATATAGGGAAAAAAGTCTTTAATTTACATGAAAAAATATGTACATCAGTTGCATGTATTAAAGTTATGTTTACCCAAACTTCTTTGTGTTTAGTATACTCAATTTTTATTGGTCTGAGTAACTTTTTTACATAGATTTGTACTGTTTCCTTCATTTCCAGTTCATGAAACTAACCAATGTTAAACTGACATGACTTCTTGTAATAATAGTATTTTCAGTTACTCTATGCAAATCAACATAATTGTTTTTATTTATTTAGTGTATTCTTCAGTTAGCATCTTTTAAACCAATATGTTTTTTATATAAAGTATGCATACTTTGTGTGTCTCTCCTACATGACATTAAACCATTTCTGTACATGAATCTACTAAAATAAATGAATGCGGCCTAATCAACGACCACAATAACTATCATACAGTTTTCTAAATAAATGAGACTGTGGAGAACAACAACATTTTCAACTAGAGATGGGCGGATGAAGCCTTCCTGATTCTACCCAAAAAAATTTGAAGCTTCCAGTGACATCTAGTGGCCAGCTGCGTTTATAGCAGCCACCAACTTCCAAACCATTCACACATCATTTTCCCCAAGTCGCTCTTAAGCACTGTGTTCAACAGTTGAAATGTGACTTTTACTTGAAAACCTGATTTTAAATATGAAATTATTTTTGCTGTGAAGTGAGATGACAATTTTTATCAACATCAGTGTTTTTTTAGACATGGCTGAAGTTTCACATGGAAACAACTTCAATGGGATGATAATAAGGACATCTCGTATTGGATGATATACATTTCCTGGTATGTTATTAAGAGAAAGTGGTTTTAATGTAACACATGTGTAAAAAGATTCCAAATTAAACACTGTAGAGATACTTTATCTTTAGGAATGATTCTGAAGGACTTCCTTATGGCAGTGTGGAAATAAAGTGAATATGTGCATGAGAGAATTGTGCTTGTGGGATGTATGTTTGTGGTTGTGCAACACTTATTATATAAATAAACACAACAGGAAACAGACTCCAGTTCACACAGGCTCACCAACACTGGACAATAGAAGACTGGAAAAATGTTGATTGATCTGACGAGTCTGGATTTCAGCTGTGACATTCCTACCTGAGTATTGTTGCTGACCATTCCCCATCCCTTTATAATCACAGTGGACCATCTTCTGACGGCTACTTCCAGCAGGATAATGCACCATGTACAAAGCTCATATATCTCAAACTGTTTCGGAACATGACAATGAGTTCATTACTCCAATGGCCCTCCACAGTCACCAATCTCACCTAATAGAAAACCAAAAAAAAACACAAAATCCCCCACCCTTTTGGGATGTGGTGGAACGAGAATCTCATATTAGATTGCAGCCGCCGACAATCTGCAGCACACTGTGTGATGTAACATGTCAATATGATCCAAAACCTCTGAGAATTTTCCAACACCTTGTTGAAAGTTTGACTATCAAGAATTAATGCAGTTTCTGAAGGTAAAAGGGGTCCATCCTTTACTAGCAAAGTGGCTGGAGAGTGTGGTATTTCCTACTGTGGTGGTCCTCATGGATCCCTTGGAAACGGCGTCATCATCAGCTACAAGTGTACAGTCACAAAGGACGAACACCAAATTGAATTGAAACTGCCGTCCTACATGCTACTATCATCATCCTAAGAACAAGAACAGTGGAGCAAAGCAAATCAGTTGGTTAGAAATCATTTTTCCTCAATCAAATCATTTGTTCTCCCACTCTTTTCCAAAAAGCTTCTGAAGTATGTCCACATCTACTGTGTGGATTGCAGTGGTACGGAGGAATGCGCTTAAATCTGCACTTATCCTGTAAAAAGAGAATTATTCACAGACAGACATGAAAGAGTTATTTAGAAAAAGTGTTTCATTGAAAGGTTTTATCTGATATATCCACACCCACTATAAGATTTGCTGAGCTAAAACATCAGATCCAGTAAATTGGACAATATGTGTATTCCTTGACAATTGATCAAACTGTCATAAGAGCGCTTAGTATATATTTAAGAATCGATAGCAAACATTGTCGATAATACACGGATTTTTGAAAGTCTGTGTAAACATAATTTTAATAACTCTCCACCATTAAGACAGAGCCTTTGGAACAGTACTCAGGAAACGTGGTCACTGGGACTCAACTGGTCCTCTGACCTAAGCAACAGGCACCCAATACATATATAATAAAATAAGGAGTATAATAAAATATATATATATATGTCTTTAAAATTACTTTTATCATATTCAGGCTGCAGCTCACTTGACCTTTTTCCTACTCTCTCCTCTCTGAGCCTGCAGAGACAGTGAGGATGACCTGACTAATGGCTCTAGTGATAGGGAATTCCAGCTCTTTCTGAGAGCTGGTTCTTTTGTTCGCTCACTGAAAAGAGCCGTCACTTGTCAGCTCCCCAATGGCTCCTCAGATTTTTTTGTTGCTTAAATTCATTTATCACAATTATGTGTAAAGTAATTACTAAAGGAATTACGATTACATCAACTGTTTTGTTATTAAAAATAATTTATAATGAATAATTAAAATAACTTCATCTGGAGTCATCTGAACTTGGATAATCGGACCTCAAACCTGAATCTTCTTGGTGGAAGACACATGCTACACTCACCCACCTGTATCAGACTTGAAGCTTCGATTTTACTCACTTTTTGTACGATCAAGCAGATGTGTTTGAGACTTTACTCCTTTTCTTTCAGTCATTTTTCCCTTACCCTTTCTAATGCATGTTCACTGTCTCTGACTCCTCCGCTCCGGTCCGTATCACTTCACCTCCAGACAGTCAGGTCTTCCATTCTCTCTCTCCGTTACCATTTCTGACAATAAATTCAGTGGGACATTGCAGTGCAATTGTTGTGACCAATGCGGCTAACACATACAAACTGAAAAGTCCTAAAGAACGGATCAATACAGATCCCCAGAGAGAACAAATAGCATGAGGTCAGGAGCAACAGGTACTCACACACATACTCACAAAGTGGTGTTTCGCTCCTTACATGTACCTTGAGCGCTGTAAATAACTCCACTTAACAAAGTACTATCATTGTTTTAATTACGCTCATCCCTCAAATTTGTACTTTCCCACATCACAAGGAGTGCATTTTCTGTATTAGTTTCAACTGTCTCTTACATTAATAATCCTATTCAACATCATAACGTGAGATGCAAACTTCTTACTGTCTTACTGTTACTGGTTTCTGGACCAGGACTCGTTCTGCCCTCACAGATGCTGAATGACCCATTCAGCTGCTCCTGATTGGCCGATGGGATACTTCTGCATGGGGACGGTTCTGTGCGGGCGATAAGGGGGGGGCTTCAATGATTGTTAAAGGTCAGCAAGTCCTGCGTAGCGTAGCAACCAATACATCACAACCAAACAATGGTCAAATCTGCATTCGAGATTAATCATTGATGACTCTGTAAGGAAGCATCCAGGCAACAGTTACACTGCTGGTCACACAACATCACTGTGAGGAGCTTCACAAGTGACACGACAGGCTCAATTTATTTATTTAATCATTCATGTGACAAACTCCACCAAAACCAACAACTAAAAACCTAAAAGTCTTTCCTTTTTTCCTTCCTCAGCTGGAAGTGTCCTCCTTTAGAGTATTTTGAACTCATATCTGACTTTTTAAAGTTTTTTATTCTGCATTAGGAGATGGCTTTGAGGAAGAGCAGAGTAAACGGCTGCTTGAGAAGTACACAACTCATTCATCAGGCATTATTAAACACATGGCCAGACACATATGAAATTATTAAAACATGAAATTAACAAATAGGAAATGTTGTAAAGGAACAAAAAGCTGGAGTCTCACTTTACACTTGTAGCCAAGGTCATACGCTTCCCCCAAACACTGTACTACACACAGGACGCTGATAGTAGAAACAGCACTAACACAGGCAGAGCCCACACACAACATGACCCATAGCTCATAACAGACAAGTGCACCAAAAACTACATCTTCACTGGTATAATTATTGGTATATTATTATTTTTTTAAGCAGTCATGTCTATGAGAGCATTCAGTGCTCATATATCAGTCAGTTCATCAGTTCAAATACAAAAATATCATTCCAGTCCCTAAATATTAATATTAATGAAATAAATAAGTAGCAGTTTATTATTATGCCCAGTTGTTATACAGATTGTTTCTTCTTCTTATACATTTTTCCTCTGCCTCCTTTTTTTCCATCCCTAGAGTTATATATCAAAATAGTTGTTTTGATCGGGATCGGTGTGCTAATACTTGCTACAAAAATGAATTTTTCGTAACATAAGTCCTTTTAAAGTCATAGTTGCTCAGTCCTCTTTCACCTAGAGATTTTGATGTAAACTTTGAACTGTAGACACAACCTTGTGTATTGATGTGTTAATGCCACGTTTGATAGGTCCATATAGTTTCTCGATACCATCACTGTTCAATGACCATGATCTATTTGGGAGAGATTATCAGTTATAATGGTGTGTTATTGAACAAATCAGAGTCAAGTGACGATTTCATCACTTATAGTGAAGACAGCAGTCTGAAATTGCTTTGAAACGTTTTTCTCTTTTCACACTCATTCCGATCACCAATCTATACACTAGACACGATTTTTTTCCACAGTTGTAACCCCAAACTTGTTGTTCTCGCAAAATGTTGGCTCGCAAAGCAGTGAACGTACAGAATTTAAACTGCAAGTCTCTGTTCGCAGTCCACTCCCGTCAGTCTCCATTGACCTGTAATGCAAAGATTTCCTTAAAAACTCCATATATTTCAAAACTTCAAAAATATTTTACTACAGAAAACAAGAAACATATCAACGTCTTCGGAAGTGTATACGCCCCGTCCCTGTGTGATATTCTAATAGGAGCTACCGTTTTGTCACAGTGAGCCCAAATGTGCGACCAGCACAGAGGGAGATAATCCACCTCTTCTCTGTGTCCCGGCCCAGTGCGCTTCTGTTGTCATTGACAACCATGATGGGTTGCCACAGCAACCCTGACCCACAGGCCTGGGCCACAGCTGAGACCAATTCATTAATCAGGGACTCCTCTTGTTGTCTCTGCTGTTAATGCAGCTGATCCCTGTGTCCCACACATTTATGTCACAACAACACACACCAGCACACACTACACAGGTAACGTTGCGTTATTACAGTTACACACACACAGAGTTGTAGAACGCACACACACAAGCACACACATGCACACTTAAGCGTGCATTACTTTGTCACACACAGGCTAATTGTGCTAACCATAAGCTAAATGTGGGTTAACTGTGCTAAATGTAGGCTAACTGTAATAAGTGTGGGTTAACTGTGCTAAATGTAGGCTAACTGTGCTAAATGTGGGCTATGTGTGCTAAGTGTAGGCTATGTGTGCTAAGTGTAGGCTAACTGTGTTAAATGTGGATTGAGTGTGCCAACTGTGCTTAATGTAGGCTAAACTTTCCCAGAGGAAATTTTCTAGTTATCTTTGTAAACTAGTTGATCTAGAGCAGTAAATAAACGCCAGTGAGTGTAGAGGAAGTATGGGTGAGTCACTGATAAAGTGGCTCCACTATCAGACAGTACTGCACAGACTCCAAACTCACAGCACTGTGCTGCACTTATACCCTGGTTACTAGCATCAGTTTGTCCAATGGGAGGAAGTGGAGACGTTTGTTATCTTTGTACAGTCTACGATCGTGAAGCACCACATGTAGACTGTAGTCGACATTTCTGTTGAGAAATAAGAAATCAGAACATTCTGGTCTTCAGTTTAATCCAACATCTGCAGATGGACTCACAGCACAGACAAAGCATCAAGCATTGATAGTGACAAAAGAGCGACGGGTTCATGAGATAGATTTACTTCATACCCCCTATCAGTAGATAGTGCCTCCATCAGGACCCTTCAGAGAGATAACATGGCCAAACCTGTGACAGAGACCCATAGATCAAAGCCATAAAACAAACAATGAAGATATTATAAATGTCATTAGCAACAACTCAACTTATAGTCATGCAGTGTTTCAACAAGTTACAGATACACACAGTTAAAACATTATATATACAGAGCAGGATATTGATGGTGTAAGATACTGTACGATACATCATTTCTCATTACAGGATGTAAATAAAGACACACATGGTTGTATGTATCACCCAAAACCTCCATGTTTGTTTATTGTTTCTGAAATGATGAACATCGTAGGATTATACATGTGATCACCTTCACCTGAGCTACACATCAGTACTACTCAGCTTCCCTGTACATTAGAGGCTTTGTGTTTCCATGGTGACAGGTTTGGTGAGATTGAAAGCATCATAATTCTTTATGAACTCTTCTGAGCCTTCGTCAACTCCAAGAATGTCAACATGGCTGCCAGAGCTCTGGAGAACCTGCAGGTGAGTGATCGCTCACCGTCATCAGCCGTCAGTATTGTCTTGTGTCTCCATAGATATTATGTACATGTAACGGGCGTGCATTGTCTTTAAACCAGGTTGGATGCGCCTCCATTAACCCATATAAGTTCTGCGTTGTGTTCTATGTTGTGAGGAATGAAGAAAGGACTCTGACCACAATCAGCTGCTGGTTGCTCTTTAATGAAGGCAGGATAGAAGATTTATCTGTACAAATCAACAGAAAAACACACACGGCTCTGTGACATGCAGTCCCCACACAGCACACAAGTCTCAAGCCCCTTGGGCAGAGAAACATACAGGAAACCATGTAGACTTTCATGTGGAATATGTCTACTTCAACTTGCAAAAAGTCAGTTTACAAAGTTCATATTCAATTGACTCATTAACTGCATGTTCGCAGCCTAAAACTCAACATTTATACATGCACGAAATAAAGTTTGCATTGTCCAAAAACCGAAATAAATGTTCAAAAATGACGAGCAAAATAATACAACACTTCCTCTCAGCTGGTCTGGGGCGAACTGAGAGACGCGCCGTAATGACGACACAAGGCTGCGACTTCTTAAAGAGACAGTACAGGTATTAACACTGGTCTGAATACAACATCCAGGCATACATATAGGCAATAAAACACACCTAAAACATATAAAAACAACATTCATCAGGATTTGGTGACATGTCAAACGTAAAAGTAAAGCTGTGGACGGTGGATCCTTCAGGAATCATTTGGGAACTTTGAGCCATGTGTCAATCAACTGTATCAGTCACTCCCATTGGTCGTCAAAGATGAGATTAGTTCAACTTGGTAACACCCACTTCTCTTCCTCAGAGTTTTCTTTCTCCTGTCGTCATCAAACCTCTGAGAATTTCATGGCCTCTGGTCAACATTTTGCTGAAAGTCTCTTGTTTTGAAGACAAACTTTGAACCTAGAAGAACTAATTTCAACAGCAACCACTTTCTGATTTCTTATAAGATGCAGCATTATAGGAGAAATGACTGGAACATAGAAAATAACACCTTTTACTCTGAATATATTTTTAGACTGACTGTTAGAATCTATCTACCAGGAACTGCTGATGTTGCACAGCTTGAGTGTATTAGGAAAACTTTAGAAAAAGAAAGGTTTAAACAAATATGTCTCAGAGAGTAACACTCAAGTCTATAATGATCAAGTCTATAAGTCACATTTTAGGAGGTTTATTGATGAAAACCAAAAATAAGAGTAATTTCTTCATTTCAGCTTGAGGATTTACAACCATTCATTTGCTGATGCATATTAATAATATAAGAGGAAAGAAGACATATTGAACCGAACGATCTCTGACAGAAGAAGGTGTCTCTACACAGGAAATATATTCTACCACTAACTGACGTACTGTTGTATTTAAGTATGTGATCTGTCTGCTGTTTGACAGACGTGAGGACCAGCGATGGGTTTAACTGCAGCGACGAGGGGATTCTTTGTCTTCCATCTCTCTGTGTCAGGTACTGAGCAGGAATATTATACTTTTTACTCAACTACATTTATCTAACACGTGTAGATTGATTCTTTTTTCTTACAAAACGTATAAGCTCACAGATTAGTTTTCATGTAAAAATGACACATTTCTAGTGACTAGCTTCTTATTCTTGACTTTGATTGTTGTAGAAATGTGTTAATTGTTAAACATTAACCCTCTATTTGTCCCAGAGTGGAGAAATAGTCAGTGATGCAAGCAGCAGTTTAAAGACGGCAGCTAAGAGAAGTAATAAAAACATTAAAGTGTCCAGTGTGTGTTTGTCATAGACGGTCCTCAGGAGTGCTCCGTGCACTCTGAAGGAATCTAAGTCTCCTTAGCAGGTAGAGTCTGCTCTGACCACCTCTTGTTTAGGTGAACTCCCAGGTACTTAGAAAGATCCACTATCTCAGTGTCATTTGTTTGTGTGTTTGTGAAAATGTGTCTTCCTGTCTTTGCTGAACTTACTAACCACCAACTCCTCACCCTGCTAACAACCACAACAATGCCCCAAACCCTTAAAGGGACAGTGTCCACCATCACAGAGAGACGTAACGTTGTAGAAAAGCATTGATAGTTTTATAGTTCAGTGGTTCTTTCTCATTCTGTAATGAGTCTGTTTTACTATCTGTGATCTCTGTGTTCCTGTTAAGAGTTTTCTCACCATAGTTGTTGCACATGTCTCAGTGGTTCACCTTTGTCATTAGTTTCTATTCACACCACTCCACCCAAGCAGAGACTGTCGTGTTCTTGTATCACATCCTTCTAGTTAAGTACATGTCCCATTTGATGGTGATTTTTCTAAGATGCATTACCAGTAAAGTGTTTATTTTTCTGACTTTAATCAATGAATCTAAATCTAGTCTCTGATGTTCTCTGTGTTACAGTGGTACTTGGTCAGACTGGTTATGGAGTGACTTACTCTTCTACTCAGATCTGTGCTGTAAAAGGATCAACAGTGGAAATAAAAAGCTCCTTCACATACCCATATAAAGTTGGGAACCGTTCTACAACTGTGAAGAAAACATTTTGGTTCACAGGGTCTAAACCTGATGATCTGTCGACAGACTCAAAGTTTTCTGGTCGTGTGACTCACAGTTGCAATAAGAACAAGTGCACTCTGAGAATCTCAGACTTGAGAGAGAGCGATTCAGCTGAGTACAAGTTCAGCTTCACAACAAACCAAGAAGGTGGACGTTTTACTGGTTCACCTGGAGTCACTCTGACTGTCTCAGGTAAGAATTTCTCCTCCACATATGTAAAATGTGAAACATGTCATTACTGTTACTGAACGATTGATGAATGTGTTTATTTAATGGGTGACAACAGTTAAAATGATATTTCTCTGTTTACTTCAGTTCTCCATGTAGAGGCCAAGAAAACATCTCCAATATTGCATCCTGACAGGGTAGAGGTGAAGTGTCAGAGCAGGTGTCATCTATCTGCTCGTTCCTACGTCTGGTACAAGAATGGAGTGAACATGAACACAGTCACCGATTCAATTCAACAATCCTTTGAATATGGAGACAGTGTTTCCTGTGCTGTTAAAGGATCTGAGAAGTTTCCCTCTCCTCCACAATGTGAGTTTACTTCAGTCTTCCACTAACTCAGTGTCATCTCTCAATCAACCATCAGTGTCTATGTTTCAGAAAACCACACTTCCTCTTCCTCTTCTCTTCTTTGATCTCTGCGGGACATTTATGGTCCAACACCACCACCACCTCCTCTGTCGTGTTGCAGAATAAATCCTCTTGTAGTTGTGTCCTTTAAAACATTTTCTTCTTCTTCTTCTTTCAGGTGTCCTTCGTCAAACCTGTAACAAAGTGACTTACACTGACAGAAGCATCTGTGCCATCAAAGGTTCATCAGTGGACATTTCCTGCACATACAGTCATTATTATTATGATAATGATGATGATGTTGTGTCAAAGTTCTGGTTCAGTCCTGATCGTAGTCGTCAGTGGATGAATCCCTCACAGCCTGAGGACCTGAGTAAAGACTCCCAGTATTCAGGTCGTGTTCAGGTCCTTGAACCAGAGACAAGAAGATCCACTCTGAGAATCACTAACCTGACAGAGAGTGATTCATCTGAGTATCACTTCAAATTCAAGACACCACGGTTTGAATGGAGAAGTGTTTTACCTGGAACAACTCTGACTGTCACAGGTACTGATGAACTCTAACTGTGTAGGTGGATGTATCTGTGCATTGAGTATTTAAACAGATGTGACATTACTGTTGTGTTGTCATGTGCAGCTCTGCAGGTGCAGGTGACCAGAATAATATCAGTCCATCAGTCTCAAACTAAGGCAGAGCTCAAGTGTCTCAGCAGCTGCGGTCCAGCTGGTCGTCTTTACGTCTGGTTCAAGAACCAACAGAGAATCAGGACACAGCAAACTTCTACTTTGACAGACAACTTTTCTGCTGGAGACACCGTCTCCTGTGCTTTCAGTGGACATGAGGATTACCGCTCTCCTTCAGTCTGTGAGATTACTTCACTCTGGCTGTCATACCTCTACTAGACACTGTATCATACTGGACAGTTATTTTGGGTGTTTTACTTCAGACACTGATCTTGCAAAATATTTCTGTAAAGGAAGTAACCTTGCACAAACTGCACAATGTAACTGTCAAGATTAATATCGTGTTTGCTTTAAAGTGTTTCAGTTTCCCTTTAACTGATGTTCCTCAGCTTCAGAAACTTCAGAAGCATTATAACAACATAATAATCTCCATCAATTTCCAGATCCTTCAAAGCTTTCACCTATATCAGTGAGTCCCTCTGGTGAGATAGTGGAGGGTAGTTCAGTGACTCTGACCTGTAGCAGTGATGCTAACCCAGCAGCTAACTTCACCTGGTACAAAGGTAACCAACCACTTCCTCTGGGACCAGGAGGTATTTATCGTTTCACCTCCATCAGCTCTGAGGACAGAGGGATCTACTACTGCAAGTCTGAGGATCAACAGTCTGTGTCTGTATTCATAGACGTCCAGTGTAAGTAAACATCAACAGATCTGTTGTCAGCTTGATTTAAAAGTTGAAGATGATACAGTTGGATTTCAGACTGTGATGTTTCAGTACAGCTAAAAATGACTGAGCAGCTTCTCTCTATATTCTCCTCCAGATCCTCCAAAGCTTCCCTCTGTATCAGTGAGTCCATCTGGTGAGATAGTGGAGGGTAGTTCAGTGACTCTGACCTGTAGCAGTGATGCTAACCCAGCAGCTAACTACACCTGGTACAAGGAGAACCAAACACTGAGTCAAGGATCAGATGGTGTGCATGCTTTCATTTCTATCAGCTCTAACAACAGAGGAAACTACTACTGCAAGTCTGAGAATCAATACGGATATTCAAAGTCTTCATCTCTGTTCATAGATGTCCAGTGTGAGTATTAATTAATTAATCACCAGTGTGAGTATTAATTAATTAATCACTTTGTTGGAAACATTCCCAAATATCGTAAATCTTAGCCTGCTAACTTTCTAAACTATGGCTCCGTTCAGACTGATCTCCAGTGACCAGCTTAAAGTACACGTGTGAACTCACCACAACACTGAGGACACATCAGAGTAATTTGACCTGAGTCCACATTTAGTGTCACTACTCAGCAGTGGAGCTGTTCCATGAGCAGAATGTTGCCTCATTCAGGAAATAACACACGACTGCTATTATAGATGATGATAGCCTTAAGTGGTGTTTGTTCATTAGTAATTAGAGCTGTTACCAAATTATTTAATATGAGTGTGATTATGTCTTTCAAAAAAACAACTTTATGTTGATGTATAAGCAGACATGTGGAGTTAAGTTGTGTATTTCCTCAATAATCACAAATGTCTAATTCTAACACTTACTAGATTTTATTCAACTTTATTAGGTTTTTGCAGGTCAGCTACAGATTAATAAATAAATTATATAAATAGTGGACGGCACAGTGACTCGGTGGTTAGCGCTCATGCCTCCCAGCGAGAAAGTCCAGATTCGAGTCCGGCTCAGACCTTTCTGGATGGAGTTTACATGTTCTCCCTGTGTCTGTGTGGATTTTCTCCAGGTACTCGGGCTTCCTCCCACCTCCAAATGCTTGTTAGGCTAATTGGTGATTCTAAATTGACTCTCGGTGTGTGTGTGAGTGTGAATGGTTGTCTGTCTCTGTGTTAGCCCTACGATAGGCTGGTGACCTGTCCGGGGTGTACCCTTATATTACCCTTGTATATTTGACCCAAATAGTCTAATGACAGGAAATAATAAACACTTCATTGATTATTATTATGAGATCAGATCCCGAGTGTTGGCTGGGGACACATGTGGATACAAGTACTTTAAGCTGGACACTAGTGTTTGGATTACCCAGGACAGATGTTAATGAAAGGTCTGAATCTGTCTGAGATGGTTTTGTGCAACATATCCTGTTTATAGTTGTGTTGTTTCTGCTCCTTGAAGAACTGATCTCATTTTACCTAAAAACAGACTTGTTTTAAT
Organism: Mugil cephalus; assembly: GCF_022458985.1. Classification (NCBI taxonomy): domain Eukaryota; kingdom Metazoa; phylum Chordata; class Actinopteri; order Mugiliformes; family Mugilidae; genus Mugil; species Mugil cephalus. Next base: position 29,415,822 of record NC_061771.1, read on the forward strand.
TCTCCTCCAGATCCTCCAAAGCTTCCCTCTGTGTCAGTGAGTCCATCTGGTGAGATAGTGGAGGGTAGTTCAGTGACTCTGACCTGTAGCAGTGATGCAAACCCAGCAGCTAACTACACCTGGTACAAGGAGAATGAAGACTCACCAAAAGCTTCAGGACAGATCTTCACCATCACTGACTTCAGACCTGAACACAGAGGGAGTTATTACTGTGAAGCCCAGAACAGAAGAGGACGTCATAACTCCACCTTACACCTGGTTGGTTTAGTAGGTAAATAAATGTTAAAATATCAGTTTACTGCATCAGAGATTATCAACAAGTCACTACAGAAAAAAACACTAGTGATTCTAAAACAATAACATCTCCTGTCAGGATTTTTTTTTAGACTGTTCTGTTTTCCTTCGATCGATCTAAACAACCAACTCTATTACTGAGACACAAAGACCTCATGTCAGTGTTTGTCCATTTGTAGGAAAATTACCAGTAATACTGAATGTCATCAGATTAACTTTGGTGGTGCTGGTGCTGATTCCTCTGCTTCTTTTGATTATGTGTATGAGGTAAGTCTGTTTCTTTTTTTTATTTTACAATTCAGTCATTTACTTTTAAATTTGTATTTATTCGTCTTATTTCTTGGATTCCATCCAGGAAGAATAAACTCTTCAGCTGTGGGATTGAACCAAATGAACCTGTGGAGGCTATAGAGGTGAGAGAGATCAGAGCATGTGAACAGAACTGATAATTAACCACATACTGAACTGTAGATGTGAACTGTACCACAGAACAAATCCAGGAAGTAATTTCATCAGTGTAAAAATCTTTGAATATTTAATGTCCTGATAATAAAATAAATAAATACAGCACATGTTTAAAATAAAGTCAAGTCCTTGTAAAAAAATAAATAAAGGACATGGTTAAAACAAGTGAAGAGTGAGAGTACTGAGAAATATCTCTGTCAAATATCTTCTTTTTACAGATGCAACAAAACCTCAGACACGACTCTTCTATTTCAAAGTAGAAGTTATTCTAAGATGTGCACATAGGTGTGGTGGTTAACACTGATGCCTCCAAGTGAGAAGGTCTGAGTCCAGGTTTCAGTCCAGGTTCGGCTCTTTCTGTGTGGAGTTCACTGTTCTCCCTGTGTCTGCGTGGGTTTTTTCCAGATTTTTTCCAGCTTCCTCCCACTGTCCAAAGACATGTTCGTTAGGCTAATTGGTGATTCTACTTTGACTGTAGGTGTGAGTGTGAATGTTTGTTTGTCTCTCTGTGTTAGTCCTGAGATAGACCTCTGCTACCCTGAGGATGAGATACTAGATACTAGATACTAGACAATGAGATGATGAGTTATTCCAACTCTGACATGTCGCAATTTACATGACATGATGATGTGTTCTGGTAGCATTTGTTGTGCAGTTTGATTTTCTTTATATTTCTGTTTCATCTTGAAATAGTTTTTCTCTTTATATTTCAGTTAGTTTTACACTGTTTCTCTCTTAGTTTTCTAGTGTAACTCTAGTTCGTTCAGCGCAACCCACAAATACTCACCTGGGAATTTGGAGGCCTGTCATCACAGCAAACTCAAACCAGTTGTCTAGCCATCACAATTTGTCCCTCATTAATCTCGCCGAAATCCTCATATTTGCCCATTTGATGGTCAGGGTTTTTTACTTCACCTATAAGGGGTCATGATGTTATGCCTGGTCTGTGTATATTATATATTTAGGTTCTGAGTAATTCAGATCGAGAGAAAGATGAATTCTTTAAAATAAACATGTTGAACAGAAAGCTCAAACTGTAGTGTTGACATCGTTGCAGTTCCCTCTCACTGCAGCAGAGGGCGACAATATGTAAGAAGTTGTGGATTTCAGCTGTAAATAAACAGTTTTACGATAATAAAGATTTTAAACATTCCTTAATGAACATAATGTTTTGTTCTGATTGTGTGTTTCTTCACAATTTCTCATCATAATGATAGAACTTTCCACTCTATGAATTAAGTAATGATAACCATGTCCCATATCATTCTGTTACCATCTCTTACCTATCCATAAAGGTGTGTCCTAGTTAGCAGCGGGTCATTGATCCACCATACAGCGACCTGTTTGAACTTTTATGTAGGGATGGATGATCGAGGTTTTGTTTGAAGCTTCAAAAAATGGTTAATTACCCACAGTGATACCGTGGTCGAGTAGGACATCTAGTGGTCAATAACATGAAGTGTAATCGAGAGGGTTGGATTCACACTTATCACTTATCGGTTTACGAATCGTTTGGGATTTGATTCGCCATGCACGTTACTGTTCAGCTACACTACATGGTTGTATGGCTTCAAGCTGACAAGAATGAAGACTCACCAAAAGCTTCAGGACAGATTTTCACCATCACTGACATCAGACCTGAACATAGAGGGAGTTATTACTGTGAAGCCCAGAACCGAAGAGGACGTCATAACTCCACCTTACACCTGGTTGGTGTCACAGGTAAATAAAGATTCAAATATCAGTTCAATGCATCAGAGATTATCAACAAGTCACTACAGAGAAAACCTCCAGTGATTCTAAAACAACAACATCTACTGTCAGGATGTTTTTAGACGGTTCATTTTTTCTTTGCTTGATATGAACAATCAACTCTGTTAGTGACACAAAGACCTCATATCAGTGTTTGTTCATTTGTAGGAAATTTACCAGTAAAACTGAATGTCATCAGGTTAACTTTGATGGTGCTGGTTCCTCTGCTTCTTTTGATTCTGTGTATGAGGTGAGTGTGTTTGTTATTTAACTTTACCATTCATTTATTTTGAAATTTGTATTCATCCGTCATCTTATTTCTTGGATTCCATCCAGGAAGAAGAAACTCTTCATCTGTGGGACTGAACCCAATGAACCTGTGGAGGCTATAGATGTGAAAGAGATCAGAGCATGTGACCAGAACTGATTATTAACCATATGCTGAACTGTAGATGTGAACCACAGAACAAATCCAGGAAGTCATTTTATCAGTGTAAAAATATTTCTATTAATTTTAACACAAAAAGTAAATGTCCGGTCAGTCTGATTACAAAATAATAATAATAATAATAATAATAATAATAATAATAATAATAATAATAATCATCATCATCATCATCATCATCATCTCATCTAAGTGATGACAACTTTAAAAAAACGCACCAGGAAAATACTAAATACCTGCAAGCTTTAAATAAATCTGTTGGTTGGGTGATTAAAGGTTGGCCTCTAGAAACCCATCAACTTCAGGTCTCTTTACAACCCAGTGGATCTCTGTGCTGACTGCTGCACATAGACATAAATACAAAACCTTGCAAATGTATTTTCAGTGTGAAAATCCATCTCTTTAAAGTGAAGTGACTGGCATTGTGCGACGCTGATGGAATCAGTCATCTCCCCAGTCTAAGCACCTAGCCTCACTCACTCTCACACAGGATCAATTTAATCAATAACTTTAATCTCTTCTGGAACAGACCAAATCACTTTAAAAGTGACTGAGTCCACATCTCTGTGTTAACATCCACTGCCCAACATACTGTTTAAACGTGTGCATAACTAGCCATGTTTACACTACACACCCCTTCCTGCTTCTTCTTAGTCTGCTACAGAACCACCCCTGAGAACAGCACCCCCTACTGCCCACCCATGGTATCACCCCCCACTTCACTGTTACCCTCCAATACTTCTCCTTCATCTGCAGCCTCCCACATCCAGACCATTGTATCATTTAGACTCTCTCACCAAAAGATGTTCTGCAAAAAACTCCTCAGCAAACATAAATGATCTTTCCCACATCACAACCTCTGACCCCCCTTTCATCCAAGACATCTCAGTACTCCCACAATTCTCCAAAATATTAGGAAAAGCTTCTCATTGACCGACTGGATAAATTCTTGGACAAACAGATCAAACAGATCAACATCTCTGGCATTAACAGAGTCCTACTACCCCATTGGACCTAAAGCAATTGGAATATGAATAGATTTTAAAACATTTTCTCACATGAAATTAGGGCGGTGTGGTATCAGGGGAAAGGTATTAGACTGGATGAGGAGTTTGTGAAGATGGGTGATTACTGTTCAACATGGTGGCGTCTCCCAAGGGTCAGTCTTGGGACCCAACTTATTCATACTTTATATCAAAGATATCAAAGTGTCAAATAAATAAATTAGCAAAAGAAAGGGAAATGAAATGAATGTCTTATTAACTGTTTCGTTTAATAGGAAAACTGTATGTATGGTTTTGTCAAGTTCCAATGTTTCCCATGTTTTTATGTACCCTGAATGCATCAGGTCAGATCGGCCAATTAGAGAACTGTAAACACAGTTTAGCCCCGCCCACCGCTATGTTTGCGTGTGAGTCAGGCAGTTTTGGAAAGTGAGCGAAGTGAACGAAAGAAAGAACAACGAGATAAATTCAATGAAACGTAGTCTACTGAAGGCAGACAAACAGTCAGCGAGTGTTTGCTAAAAAAAAAAAGCAACCGAAAGTGAGTTAATGATATGATAGATGTGGTAACGGCTGTTGTTTTTACCCGTTACTGCCATTAGCCGTTAACGCTATTGGCTGTTGACTACCATTAACTCGCCGTCTAACGTTCGTGACCGTTACTACTGTTAGCCCTCAACTACCGTTAGCTCGTCTGCCAACGCTTAGCTGTTGCTCCTAACTCTGGTCGGTGTGTCTGTGTGTGCACAACTCCACTCTCATCTATTACTGCTTTCAGCAGCAAGGTAAAGGCACGATCCATGAACGATGTGTTTATTAGTTTATTTATTTATTTATTTTTTTGAGTAGAACCCGTTGTGGCACCGGGTGCCAGAGCCGTTTTGTGCCTGTGCCCCGCCGAACAAAGAGATCGGTGAGCATGATTATTGGTCTTAATGAATTATTTTGTTTTATTTTACAATTGAACTGGTTCATGATTGTATTATAGAGTGTAGACGTTAAAACAGTTACAAGAAGCAGTTTAACCAAGTAACTGTCATGGTAACTGTTGCCATGGTGACTGTGAATGACAAACTGTACCAAGTAACTGATGATATTTCTCTGACCCTGTCTGTTGACAGGTCATTTTTTTATTTTTTTATTTTTTTATTGTTTTGTGCTGTTTTTTTTTGTTCTTTTGGATTTTGTTTTGCCTGTTCCAATGGAGGGAAGTGAAGTGAAGGGAAGTGAAGTGAAGCGATGGCGAGCCACCCACTTGATCTGGAGTGAAGTGAACCCTAGATATTCTGTGGTCACTGGACAGGTCCAGCTACACTCTCTGGTGTGGTAGGCCCAACACCTGGGACACCCTCACACACAGCCCTGTCACATGATTCCCTACCCTCAATTCCCCAAACTTACATTTTCTCAATCCCTGGAACACCGAACCTGCACCCACCTTTTGACTTTTTCTTGGACATTGAACTTGTCCTGAGATTGGAAAGATTTGGCTGTTGTGTAGGATAATCCTCCTCAAAATGAATGGTGTGTGATGTATTTTAATTGATATTTTGTTTGTTTCTTTTTTTTCTTTGGTTTATCGAAACTGTTACATTGAAACTGAAATTTGAAATTTAAACATAGAATTCAGGTTAATAGGGTGCACCCAAATTAGAATATTTAGCTTAATTAGATAACCAAATGATATTATTGTATATATCTATTTAACTGTTTTGGTTTGTCAGAGAATTTTGTTTGTCTTGTTGTAACGTATTTATTTATTTATCTATTTATCTGTTTATTCTGTTCTAATCAATTCTGGCATTACTTCTATATTTAAACTTTGCCTCCCGAGTCTCATTCTCACATTCCTGTGAATGCTCCAGTAGTCGAACCTATCTCATCTCCTAATCCATAAATCTTGGTATTACAAAATCCCTCATAAGTGTTACACTTGCACCCCCTGGTGGTATGGAGCTGTATAGCTACGGAGGCACACTATGTCCAAAAAAGCCAACCAGCGAATGTACTTTCTTTGGAAGCTCAAGCACATAAACATTGACTCCAAGTTCATGGAAATGTTTTATTCTTGTTTTATTAAATATGTCCTGACATTTGCTTTTATCTGCTGGTTTGGGTAAATCAACCTCAAAAACTGGATAAATTCCTCCACTACAGGGCCAGGCATTGGGTCATCGTGGCTGAGGAGGGACACGATCACTGAGTCATCAGCAAACTTTACAATGCGGCGTTTCTCCTGAAAGCTCTGGCATGCATCAGTATATAAGACAAATAGGAGAGGCAAGAGAACGCATCCCTGAGGAGCGCCGGTGGAGGAGAAGAGAACATCAGACAGAACGCCATTGGCCCTGACCCGTTGTGATCTGACAGTTAAAAAATCCAACAGCCAGTAGTAGGGTTCCGCATTTGCAAATTTGTTTTACACATTTGTGGATCAAAATACACATTTGCAAATAGTTTTGCTACAATAATGGCCCCATATGTGGCTGAGAGAAGGTGGTCAAATAGTTTATTGAACAGAGATGTGCCAATTGAGGACGCATTAATATTGACATTGTGGGAAAATGGAGGAGATGAAGGAATATGAAACGACAGAGCACACTCAGATTTAATTTTTAATGTTCTGCCGCATACTTGACACAAGTGTCAAGATTAGTCCAATGCTGAATTACTCTGAGACGCAGCATCACAAGATACTCCCTCAGTATCACATTGTATAAAGCAGCTGTAATTGGACGACCTTAGAGCACAAATGGGTATTCAGACATTTCATGGAGGCCAGTACAGCCAGTCAATGCACATGTTTACAGAGGTCATCTCCTGTGACCGCAACGACCACATGTGAGCTGATCTGACGCCAACACAGTTGAACTGTGTCCTTGTTGATCTCACTGTCCGGTTCTCTTATCACATTCACTTTGTCCCCCTCCGTTTGTGTTAGTGTCTGTCAGGTTCTATGGAAACTGGTCTTAGTGTTACTTGTTTCTGGACCAGTACTCATCTGCCCTCACAGATGCTGGCATGCACATTCATCTGGCTCCTGATTGGCCAATAGGATACTTCCGTAAGGGCTGTGCACTGATGGAGCATCTGTGTGTTAATCACAGCAGTACAGTGAGGCAGAGAAGGCCCTGGAGCAGGTGTTGAAGTTGGATGAGCTCTGTAAGGAAGCATCCAGGAAACTGTTGACCTGCCGGGTCACACAACTCACGGTGAGGAGCTTCACAAGTGACTCGACGGCTCAAATTGATTTATTTATCAGTTTCATGTGTACACCTACACACAAAACCAACCACTAAAAACCTAAAAGTCTTTCCTCTCCCTTCTCAGCTGGGAAGTGTCCTCCTTTAGAGTATTTTGAAGTCATATCTGACTTTTTAAAGTTTTTTTTATTCTGCTTTAGGAGGTGGCTTTGAGGAAGAGCAGAGTAAACGGCTGCTTGAGAAGTTCACCACGGTTCAGGCTGTCATCACCTCATCTGAGGACTAAAGAGCTAAATGCAGTATCACTTCTGTCCACAGTGTGGCGCTGTTCAACTGCAGAAACATGCTTAGAATAAGACCACTACGCAACTCATTCATCAGGCATTATTAAACACATGGCCAGACACATATGAAATTATTAAAACATAAAATTAACAAATAGGAAATGTTGTAAAGGAACAAAAAGCTGGAGTCCCACTTTACACTTGTAGCCATGTCATACAGCTTTCCCCCAAACACTGTCCTACACACAGGACGCTGATAGTAGAACAGCACTACACAGGCAGAGCCCACACACAACATGACCCATAGTCATAACAGACAAGTGCAGCAAAAACTACATCTTCACTGGTAGTAATTATTGGGATATTGTTATTTTTTAGCAGTCAGTCTAGGATAGCATTCAGGGCTCATATATCAGTCAGTTTATCCGGTTCAGATACAAAAATACATTCCAGTCTCTAAATATTTAATATTAATAAATAAATAAGTGCAGTTTATAATTATTCCATTTTTCCGTCCCTTAGAGTTATATATCAAAATGTTGGTTTGATCGGGATCGGTGTGCTAATACTTGCTACAAAATATGAATTTTTCGTAACATAAGTCTTTTAAAGGTCTATTGCTCAGGCATGCTTTCACCTAGAGACTTCATGTAAACTTTGAACTGTAGACACAAGCCTTGTGTGTTGATGTGTAAATCCATGTTTTGATAGGTCTTATAGTTTTTGATCCATCACTGTTCAATGACCATGATCTTTTTGGGAGAGATTTTCAGTTTATAATGGGTGTGTATTGCACAGAATCCAGAGCCAGAGTGGACGACTCATCACTTAGAGTGAAGACAGCTGTCTGAAATTGCTTGCAACCTTTCTCTTTCCACACTCGTCCCGATCACAATCTATACTCTAGACACAATTTTTTTCCACAGTTGTAGACAAACTTGTTGTGTCTCTCACAATGTGCTCGGCAAAGCAGTGAGACGTACAGAATTTAAACTGCGAGTCTCTGTTCGCGGTCACGTCCCTGTCTGTCAAATATTTCAAAACTCCAAAATATTTACTCCAGAAAGACAAGAAACATATCAAAGTCTTCAGGAAGGTCTTATGACGCCCACGGTCTGTGTGATTTTCTAATAGGAGCTACCGTTTTGTCACAGTGAGCCCAAATGTGCGACCAGCACAGAGGGAGATAATCCACCTCTTCTCTGTGTCCTGGCCCAGTGCGCTTCTGTCGTCATTGACAACCATGTTGGGTTGCCACAGCAACCCTGACCCACAGGCCTGGGCCACAGCTGAGACCAATTCATTAATCAGGGACTCCTCTTGTTGTCTCTGCTGTTAATACAGCTGATCCCTGTGTCCCACACATTTATGTTAAAACTACACACACCAACACACACTACACAGGTAACTTTGTGTTATTACAGTTACACACACACAGAGTTGTAGAACACACACACACAAGCACACACATGCACGCTTAAGCGCGCAATACTTTGTCACACACAGGCTAATTGTGCTAACCATAAGCTAAATGTGGGTTAACTGTGCTAACTGCAGGCTAACTGTGCTAAATGTAGGCTATGTGTGCTAAGTGTAGGCTAACTGTGCTAAATGTGGATTGAGTGTGCTAACTGTGCTTAATGTAGGCTAAACTTTCCCAGAGGAAATTTTCTAGTTATCTTTGTAAACTAGTTGATCTAGAGCAGTAGAAATCAGAACATTCTGGTCTTCAGTTTAATCCAACATCTGCAGATGGACTCACAGCACAGACAAAGCATCAAGCATTGATAGTGATAAAAGAGCGACAGGTTCATGAAATAGATTTACTTCATACCCCCTATCAGTAGATAGTGCCTCCATCAGGACCCTTCAGAGAGATAACATGGCCTAACCTGTGACAGAGACCCATAGATCAAAGCCATAAAACAAACAATGAAGATATTATTAATGTCATTAGCAACAACTCAACTTATAGCCATGCAGTGTTTCAACAAGTTACAAGTACACACAGTTAAAACATTATATATACGCAGCACAATATTGATGGTGTAAGATACTGTACGATACATCATTTCTCATTACAGGATGTAAATAAAGACACACATGGTTGTATGTATCACCCATAACCTCCATGTTTGTTTGTTGTTTCTGAAATGATGAACATCGTAGGATTATACATGTGATCACCTTCACCTGAGCTACACATCAGTACTACTCAGCTTCCCTGTACATTAGAGGCTTTGTGTTTCCATGGTGACAGGTTTGGTGAGATTGAAAGCATCATAATTCTTCATGAACTCTTCTGAGTCTTTGTCAACAACAAGAATGTCAACATGGCTGCCAGAGCTCTGGAGAACCTGCAGGTGAGTGATCGCTCACTGTCATCAGCCGTCAGTATTGTCTTGTGTCTCCATAGATATTATGTACATGTAACGGGCGTGCATTGTCTTTAAACCAGGTTGGATGCGCCTCCATTAACACATATAAGTTCTGCGTTGTGTTCTATGTTGTGAGGAATGAAGAAAGGACTCTGACCACAATCAGCTGCTGGTTGCTCTTTAATGAAGGCAGGATAGAAGATTTATCTGTACAAATCAACAGAAGAACACACACGGCTCTGTGACATGCAGTCTCCACACAGCACACAAGTCTCAAGCCCCTGTGGGCAGAGAAACATACAGGAAACCATGTAGACTTTCATGTGGAATATGTCTACTTCAACTTGCAAAAAGTCAGTTTACAAAGTTCATATTCAATTGACTCATTAACTGCATGTTCGCAGCCTAAAACTCAACATTTATACATGCACGAAATAAAGTTTGCATTGTCCAAAAACCGAAATAAATGTTCAAAAATGACGAGCAAAATAATGCAACACCTCCTCTCAGCTGGTCTGGGGCGAACTGAGAGACGCACCGTAATGACGACACAAGGCTGCGACTTCTTAAAGAGACAGTACAGGTATTAACACTGGTCTGAATACAACATCCAGGCATACATATAGGCAATAAAACACACCTAAAACATATAAAAACAACATTCATCAGGATTTGGTGACATGTCAAACGTAAAAGTAAAGATATCATTTCAACCTGGTTACATAAAGTTGGATCAGGTGTTGTGTGTCCTCCTGTTCAGGGTGTGGAGCTGGGAAGCAGCAGGCTGGTAACGAGGTACCCAGATGGTTGGATCCAGTGGACCCTGCCCTCGACACAAAGGACCAACAACAACCTCGACTCCAACTCTGGAGAGACTCAGTCTGGTTCAGCTGCCTCAGAGTATCTTCATTAATATGTGTCAGATAGCACGTGGATTAATGTTGTTGATCAAAATTATATATCTATGAAAAAAAACAACAGCTTTTTAGAATGAATTATGATCACTGGTGATCCATCCAAGGTACCTACACAGAAGTGTTCATACACTTAGTTTTGTGTTTACTGTGTTGCAGACGTTTGATAGTCCTTCAAGCTGTGGACGGTGGATCCTTCAGGAATCATTTGGGAACTTTGAGCCATGTGTCAATCAACTGTATCAGTCACTCCCATTGGTCGTCAAAATTAAGATTAGTTCAACTTGGTAACACCCACTTCTCTTCCTCAAAGTTTTCTTTCTCCTGTCGTCATCAAACCTCTGAGAATTTCATGGCCTCTGGTCAACATTTTGATGAAAGTCTCTTGTTTTGAAGACAAACTTTGTAGGTAGAAGAACTAATTTCAACAGCAACCACTTTCTGATTTCTTATAAGATGCAGCATTATAGGAGAAATGACTGGAACATAGAAAATAACACCTTTTTCTCTGAATATACTTTTAGACTGACTGTTAGAATCTATCTACCAGGAACTACTGATGTTGCACAGCTTGAGTGTATCAGGAAAACTTTAGAAAAAGAAAGGTTTAAACAAATATGTCTCAGAGAGTAACACTCAAGTCTATAATGATCAAGTCTATAAGTCATATTTTAGGAGGTTTATTGATGAAAAACAAAAATAAGAGTAATTTCTTCATTTCAGCTTGAGGATTTACAACCATTCATTTGCTGATGCATATTAATAATATAAGAGGAAGGAAGACATATTGAACAGAACGATCTCTGACAGAAGAAGGTGTCTCTACACAGGAAATATATTCTACCACTAACTGACGTACTGTTGTATTTAAGTATGTGATCTGTCTGCTGTTTGACAGACGTGAGGAGCAGCGATGGGTTTAACTGCAGCGACGAGGGGATTCTTTGTCTTCCTTCTCTCTGTGTCAGGTACTGAGCAGGAATATTATACTTATTACTCAACTACATTTATCTAACAGCTGTAGATTGATTCTTTTTTCTTACAAAGCGTTTAAGCTCACAGATTAGTTTTCATGTAAAAATGACACATTTCTAGTGACTAGCTTCTTTATCTTGACTTTGATTATTTAGAAATGTGTTGATTCTTAAACATTAACCATCTATTTGTCCCAGAGTGGAGAAATAGTCAGTGATGCAGCAGCAGTTTAAAGACAGCAGCTAAAGAGAAGTAATAAAAACATTAAAGTGTCCAGTGTGTGTTTGTCATAGACGGTCCTCAGGAGTGCTCCGTGCACTCTGAAGGAATCTAAGTCTCCTTAGCAGGTAGAGTCTGCTCTGACCACCTCTTGTTTAGGTGAACTCCCAGGTACTTAGAAAGATCCACTATCTCAGTGTCATTTGTTTGTGTGTTTGTGAAAATGTGTCTTCCTGTCTTTGCTGAACTTACTAACCACCAACTCCTCACCCTGCTAACAACCACAACAATGCCCCAAACCCTTAAAGGGACAGTGTCCACCATCACAGAGAGACGTAACATTGTAGAAAAGCATTGATAGTTTTATAGTTCAGTGGTTCTTTCTCATTCTGTAATGAGTCTGTTTTACTATCTGTGATCTCTGTGTTCCTGTTAAGAGTTTTCTCACCATAGTTGTTGCACATGTCTCAGTGGTTCACCTTTGTCATTAGTTTCCATTCACACCACTCCACCCAAGCAGAGCAAACTGTTGTGTTCATGTATCACATCCTTCTAGTTAAGTACATTTCCCATTTGATGGTGATTTTTCTAAGATGCATTACCAGTAAAGTGTTTATTTTTCTGACTTTAATCAATGAATCTAAATCTAGTCTCTGATGTTCTCTATGTTCCAGTGGTACTTGGTCAGACTGGTTATAGAGTGACTTACTCTTCTACTCAGATCTGTGCTGTAAAAGGATCAACAGTGGAAATAAAAAGCTCCTTCACATACCCATATAAAGTTGGGCGCCGTTCTACAACTGTGGAGAAAACATTTTGGTTCACAAGGTCTAAACCTGATGATCTGTCGACAGACTCAAAGTATTCTGGTCGTGTGACTCACAGTTGCAATAAGAACAAGTGCACTCTGAGAATATCAGACTTGAGAGAGAGCGATTCAGCTGAGTACAAGTTCAGCTTCACAACAAACCAAGAACGTGGACGTTTTACTGGTTCACCTGGAGTCACTCTGACTGTCTCAGGTAAGAATTTCTCCTCCACATATGTCAAATGTGTAACATGTCATTACTGTTACTGAACGACTGATGAATGTGTTTATTTAATGGGTGACAACAGTTAAAATGATATTTCTCTGTTCACTTCAGTTCTCCATGTAGAGGCCAAGAAAACATATCCAATATTGCATCCTGACAGGGTAGAGGTGAAGTGTCAGAGCAGGTGTCATCTATCTGCTCGTTCCTACGTCTGGTACAAGAATGGAGTGAACATGAACACAGTCACCAATTCAATTCAACAATCCTTTGAATATGGAGACAGTGTTTCCTGTGCTGTTAAAGGATTTGAGAAGTTTCCCTCTCCTCCACAATGTGAGTTTACTTCAGTCTTCCACTAACTCAGTGTCATCTCTCAACCAACCATCAGTGTCTATGTTTCAGAAAACCACACTTCCTCTTCCTCTTCTCTTCTTTGATCTCTGCAGGACATTTATGGTCCAACACCACCACCACCTCCTCTGTCGTGTTGCAGAATAAATCCTCTTGTAGTTGTGTTCTTTAAAACATTTTCTTCTTCTTCTTTCAGGTGTCCTTCGTCAAACCTGTAACAAAGTGACTTACACTGACAGAAGCATCTGTGCCATCAAAGGTTCATCAGTGAACATTTCCTCCACATACAGTCATTATTATTATGATAATGATGATGATGTTGTGTCAAAGTTCTGGTTCAGTCCTGATCGTAGTCGTCAGTGGATGAATCCCTCACAGCCTGAGGACCTGAGTAAAGACTCCAAGTATTCAGGTCGTGTTCAGGTCCTTGAACCAGAGACAAGAAGATCCACTCTGAGAATCACTAACCTGACAGAGAGTGATTCATCTGAGTATCACTTCAAATTCAAGACACCATGGTTTGAATGGAGAAGTGTTTTACCTGGAACAACTCTGACTGTCACAGGTACTGATGAACTCTAACTGTGTAGGTGGATGTATCTGTGTATTGAGTATTTAAACAGATGTGACATTACTGTTGTGTTGTCATGTGCAGCTCTGCAGGTGCAGGTGACCAGAATAATATCAGTCCATCAGTCTCAAACTGAGGCAGAGCTCAAGTGTCTCAGCAGCTGCAGTCCAGCTGGTCGTCTTTACGTCTGGTTCAAGAACCAACAGAGAATCAGGACACAGCAAACTTCTACTTTGACAGACAACTTTTCTCCTGGAGACACCGTCTCCTGTGCTTTCAGTGGACATGAGGAGTACCGCTCTCCTTCAGTCTGTGAGTTTACTTGACTCTGGCTGTCATACCTCTACTAGACACTGTATCATACTGGACAGTTATTTTGGGTGTTTTACTTCAGACACTGATCTTGATATATTTCTGTAAAGGAAGTAACTTGCACAAACTGCACAATGTAACTGTCAAGATTAATATCATGTTTGCTTTAAAGTGTTTCAGTTTCCCTTTAACTGACGTTCCTCAGCTTCAGAAACTTCAGAAGCATCACGTTGCAACAACATAATAATCTCCAACTATCTCCAGATCCTCCAAAGCTTCCCTCTGTATCAGTGAGTCCATCTGGTGAGATAATGGAGGGTAGTTCAGTGACTCTGACCTGTAGCAGTGATGCTAACCCAGCAGCTAACTACACCTGGTACAAAGGTAACCAACCACTTCCTCTGGGTCCAGGATGTATTTATCATTTCACCTCCATCAGCTCTGAGGACAGAGGCATCTACTACTGCAAGTCTGAGGATCAACAGTCTGTGTCTGTATTCATAGACGTCCAGTGTAAGTAAACATCAAAAGATCTGTTGTCAGCTGGACTTAGAAGTTGAAGATGATACAGTTGGATTTCAGACTGTGATGTTTCAATACAGCTAAAAATGACTGAGCAGCTTCTCTCTATATTCTCCTCCAGATCCTCCAAAGCTTCCCTTTGTATCAGTGAGTCCATCTGGTGAGATAGTGGAGGGTAGTTCAGTGACTCTGACCTGTAGCAGTGATGCTAACCCAGCAGCTAACTACATCTGGTACAAGGAAAACCAAACACTGAGTCAAGGATCAGATGGTGTGCATGCTTTCATTTCTATCAGCTCTAACAATAGAGGAAACTACTACTGCAAGTCTGAGAATCAATATGGATATTCAAAGTCTTCATCTCTGTTCATAGATGTCCAGTGTGAGTATTAATTAATTAATCACTTTGTTGGAAACATTCCCAAATATCGTAAATCTTAGCCTGCTAACTTTCTAAACTATGGCTCCATTCAGACTGATCTCCAGTGACCAGCTTAAAGTACACATGTGAACTCACCACAACACTGAGGACACATCAGAGTAATTTGACCTGAGTCCACATTTAGTGTCACTACTCAGCAGTGGAGCTGTTCCAAGAGCAGAATATTGCCTCATTCAGGAAATAACACACGACTGCTATTATAGATGATGATAGCCTCAAGTGGTGTTTGTTCATTAGTAATTAGAGCTGTTACCAAATTATTTAATATGAGTGTGATTATGTCTAAGCATAAGCAGTACAGCATAAGCGTATAAGCAGACATGTGGAGTTAAGTTGTGTATTTCCTCAATAATCACAAATGTCTAATTCTAACACTTACTAGATTTTATTCGACTTTATTAGGTTTTTGCAGGTCAGCTACAGATTAATAAATAAATGATATCATCAGTGGACGGCACAGTGACTCGGTGGTTAGCGTTCATGCCTCCCAGCGAGAAAGTCCAGATTCGAGTCCGGCTCAGACCTTTCTGGATGGAGTTTGCATGTTCTCCCTGTGTCTGTGTGGATTTTCTCCAGCTATTCTGGTTTCCTCCCACCTCCAAATGCTCGTTTGGCTAATTGGTGATTCTAAATTGACTCTCGGTGTGTGTGTGAGTGTGAATGGTTGTCTGTCTCTGTGTTAGCCCTACGATAGGCTGGTGACCTGTCCGGGGTGTACCCTTATATTACCCTTGTATATTTGACCCAAATAATCTAATGACAGGAAATAATAAACACTTCATTGATTATTATTATGAGATCAGATCCCGAGTGTTGGCTGGGGACACATGTGGATACAAGTACTTTAAGCTGGACACTAGTGTTTGGATTACCCAGGACAGATGTTAATGAAAGGTCTGAATCTGTCTGAGATGGTTTTGTGCAACATATCCTGTTTATAGTTGTGTTGATTCTGCTCCTTGAAGAAATGATCTAATTTTACCTAAAATCAGACTTGTTTTAATTCTCCTCCAGATGCTCCAAAGCTTCCCTCTGTATCAGTGAGTCCATCTGGTGAGATAGTGGAGGGTAGTTCAGTGACTCTGACCTGTAGCAGTGATGCTAACCCAGCAGCTAACTACACCTGGTACAAGAACCAAACACTTGTCAGTAATGGACCACAGCTTGTCCTCAGCTCTGTCCAGCCCTCTGACTCTGGAGAGTATCAATGTACAGCTGAGAACACGATGGGCAAGATGTCGTCCAGATACATTACAATTGATGTAAAATGTGAGTGAATATACAATTCCAGTCTATTGCACTTTGTCTCCCAAGACAATGTTTTCTCTTTATTTTAGTTCTAACTTATGTTTCCTGGTCTCTTCCAGATCCTCCAAAGCTTCCCTCTGTGTCAGTGAGTCCATCTGGTGAGATAGTGGAGGGTAGTTCAGTGACTCTGACCTGTAGCAGTGATGCTAACCCAGCAGCTAACTACACCTGGTACAAGGAGAATGAAGACTCACCAAAAGCTTCAGGACAGATCTTCACCATCACTGACTTCACACCTGAACACAGAGGGAGTTATTACTGTGAAGCCCAGAACAGAAGAGGACGTCATAACTCCACCTTACACCTGGTTGGTTTAGTAGGTAAATAAATGTTAAAATATCAGTTTACTGCATCAGAGATTATCAACAAGTCACTACAGAAAAAAACACAAGTGGTTCTAAAACAATAACATCTCCTGTCAGGATTTTTTTTAGACTGTTCTGTTTTCCTTCGATTGATCTAAACAACCAACTCTATTACTGAGACACAAAGACCTCATATCAGTGTTTGTCCATTTGTAGGAAAATTACCAGTAAAACTGAATGTCATCAGATTAACTTTGGTGGTGCTGGTGCTGATTCCTCTGCTTCTTTTGATTATGTGTATGAGGTAAGTCTGTTTCTTTTTTTTATTTTACAATTCAGTCATTTACTTTTAAATTTGTATTTATTCGTCTTATTTCTTGGATTCCATCCAGGAAGAAGAAACTCTTCAGTTGTGGGACTGAACCCAATGAACCTGTGGAGGCTATAGAGGTGAGAGAGATTAGAGCATGTGAACAGAACTGATAATTAACCACATACTGAACTGTAGATGTGAACTGTACCACAGAACAAATCCAGGAAGTAATTTCATCAGTGTAAAAATCTTTGAATATTTAATGTCCTGATAATAAAATAAATAAATACAGCACATGTTTAAAATAAAGTCAAGTCCTTGTAAAAAATAAATAAAGGACATGGTTAAAACAAGTGAAGAGTGAGAGTACTGAGAAATATCTCTGTCAAATATCTTCTTTTTACAGATG